>NC_053027.1:8385569-8507854 GCF_003073215.2 Triticum urartu
GATCATGTGTGGTGGTAAGGCCACCACATTTGAATGGGATGAGCAGAACACAAACGCTAATTGCAATCAAACAGCTGAAGTTTGCATCTGCTCACACTCTAAGCACAAATGCGGGCAACCAAACAGCAGGGGTAAGTGCTTCTCGATGCGATGCAGGCAACCAAACAGGTTGCATCTGCTGCATATGAGGCTGTTTTTCAGCAACCAGGCTAACTAGAGATGGACATGCAATGCAACTACTGTTGCAAACTGCAACCAAACACGCTCATGGTGTAGCAGCTGCAGCCCTGCTCCACCTCCTTTACAATGCTGCGAAGTAAGGAAGCTTATAGAAGTATCCGTGTGTCATTCCTTCACCATCACGCTTGAGAGTTCCAGTTTTGATTTTTGATCCTTGCATATCATGTGTTCGCTCGTAATAATAGTATAATGTCTGATGAGTTTTAACTGCCCTGTTGTTTCCTCTACAAACTGTAGATCTCCAATCCAGATAAATAATGTTTGCATGCTCTCCTCTATGATTGTGGGTGCTTAAATCTAAGCTGTACTGTTTCCTTGGTCGTTGTTTGGTAACTCGGTCATGTTGAATATGTTACTATTTGAATTAAAACCACCACAAGAATTATGTAATGGAGTAAGTAGCAATTACGCACATGTATAATGTTGTTGAAGTGTGGAACCATGCGTCTCATGGAATTGTGTTGTTGATTTTTCTTCTACCATGCCGTCAACTATTATTATTTAGTGTTTATACACCATCTTATTATTATTTGTTTCTCGAACCACAACTTTCATGCCTTCTAGTAAAAAGTAACGATAAAAATAAGAATCTGAGAGAAATATGTACCAAAAAATGGAACCGTGTTGTAGGACATAACTAGATTTTGTAATTACCGACAAAGCCACCTGTCATCTTAAAAATATAAGCTAATTAACGCTAAATTACGTTGTAGTAACCCAACTTTGCATCTTTCTATTTTTCAGCTTGACTTCCTTTTCTCCAATAAATTTCGTAACTTATGGTTTTTGGTCTTTCCGGTCTACTATGTAGAATTAGGGATTAATTCCTTCATAAATAGCGCATCCAAGAATTAATATGTGGCAATGTGCTCTAGGAAAAATACACGGAATCTTGATGCAATGAATTTTCAATGGTGTGGCTGAATTCGAAATGTGTCGTTCACGCAAGCAATTGCGGCCTTGTAACCAAAACAAGGAGGCAAAATAGGTATTCTTCATGAACCAAACGTAAGTGCATACATATGTAAAATTAATGATATTCGTGTATTCTGACCAAAAGCTTGATATGTTGAACTAGTACTATTTGCATTCATGTATGTTAATCGGTTTACTTGAGAATGCATGGGTTTACATGTCGCAAATCAATATGCATATATGCCAGAGATGAATACTCCCTCCACCCCAACTTACTTGGCAGTCTTTTCTTGATCGGGGCGGTACTAAATTTTCAGTTAGCCTCGACATGGTAACCGATTTCTAACATCCAAACACAATCTGATCTGATTGCAAGTCTGGGTGACATGATATTGCATTGTTGATATACAATGATGCATGATAATCCCGCGTTTGAAATATGGGTATTGTTTTTTCTTTTGGGAGAAAAAAGGTCAAAGGATCAAAGCAGCTCTAACCAAACTCCTAAAAAGGGTTAACTCCACAAAATATGATGTTTTAAGGAGTCAAGCTTCCACCAAAGGCCCTGATTCTGACAGGAAAGGAAGTGCCAGCCGCCTACACAACCCCCGCCGACCACTCCTAGCGACGCTACATCGCCGGAGTTGGCCAACGCGTCAACACCAAAGAAGCAAATCGGAATGGTCTGCCGCGCCATCCACGACTGCGATTGGTAAGGCCCTCAACGAGGCGATAGCAAAGAAGTGGAAGAAGCCCTTTGCTCCAACGCCTTCTCCATGTTTGGTAGCTCGCACAGATTCCACTCCATATCCGGCGACCTCCTCACCTCCTCCTCCGCCACCTACGGCCACCGCAACCGTCGATGATGATCATGCCCGCCAAGTGTCTGACGCAATGCCCAGAAGGTAAATAAAAACACTTTCCTTTTTTAGCTAGGGGTCTTGATGATGTAATGTGGGGATGATCGTGTGACGTGTTTGTCCTTGTTGATTGTAGTGCGGGGTGAACATGATGTTGCAAGTTCCATATCCCAATTGGATGAGTCGCGCGTACTCAGACTCGTTGACATGGAGTTGTCAATGGCCGATGATTATGAGAGGTTTGAAGATGACAAGGGTGAGGAGAATGACCCCGAAGTAGAGGAGGTCGATGATCCCGTGGAGACACAAACAAACATCAATAAGATAAGGTCAGCGAAGTACAGTAGCCAAGAGAACATTGCCTTGTGGCTTGCTTGGATGAATATCTCGCTTGATGCCTTGGTTGGTGCGGATCCACACCGAAGGAGAAGTCTGGAGTAGGATTGAAGAATACCACTCCAACAATGTGACCATCCATTCCCACCGCACTCAAGGTTCTCTTGCCCCACCGATGGAGTGTGATACAAGAGCAGTGTAGTCCATGGCCCAGTGCGCTGGTCAAGTCAACATTGCACCGCCGAGCCGGCTACGGTGGTGTCGGAGGCGGGGGACGAGAGTTGGCAACAAGCTCAGAGGATTCCTCGGTGGCGACCGTAACTTCCTTCGACATCCGCTATTGTGGCGTCGGGGGCGAACGGCGGAAATTGGCGTCAAACTGGGGGGGATTCTTCTGTCTTGATTGTAGTTTTCTTTCTTGGCTGAGGCCGTCAGAGCCAAACCTTATCTATCATATTGTCCTTTCGGTTTTGTCAGGTGGGTGTCTGCATGACTTCTACCTCGTCCCTGGCCAAATAAAAGAGAATCTGATATAAATAATAATTGGGTATTCGAATCCGGAGAAAGAAGAGCATTGATGATTGGAGCGAATCCGCTTTGGCCTCGTCCCTACCCGAAGTGCCCTCCTACTTCCCGCAAAACTACGGCCGGACTGCCACCGCATAGATTCCCCCCCCCCCCCCCCCCTCTTCCCCCCCCCCCCCCCCTTTTCCTTCCCCCCCCCCCCCCGCCCCCCACCCCGACCGCGAGCGAGGAGACCGACCGAGCTATCTAGGGTTCGCGCCTCCCCGCCGGTCGCCGCCCGCCCGCCGATCCTCTCCCCGCCGCCGCCCCAGAGGATCCAGGCCGCCCACGCCCGCTCCGGATCCGCGCCCCTCGACCTCGGGCCCCGCCCCCGGGCCGCCGGTACTTCCTCTGCCCCCCTCTGGTCGCGCTTCTGTATGCCGATCTGTGCCGTGCCGCTGTATGAACTCGCCGCTGCTTACCCCGTCGCTGTTGCGTTGCTGTCGGAGTTAGCGCCCCATGCCACTGCTGCAGCTGTTTGCCGCCCCACGATTTCGCATGACGAGTCGATTAGAGGAGATGGCCGGAGAGGACGATTTCGGGATGCATGCTGTGTTAGGATCTATATTATACAGGAGGTAGGGGCGTAGGGCAGGAGCTGGCAGTAGGCCGCGTCGGTTCCCAGTCAAGTCCCAATGGACGCAAAAGCCCTCGGGAGAGGCTCTTCCAAATAACCGCGACAATAGATGGGATTCGCCCGAGACGAGAAGAGCTTAGGCGTAACACCGCACAAGTGTTAGATTAAGAGGGTTGACGGTCCGTCATGGTTAACCTGACCATAAAACTTCAGAAGCTAATCCTACAAAGATAAGGAACTCGATAGTGCAGGCTAGTCATGATATTAAACTAATCTCTGAGTTAACTATGTTGTTAGGATTGGTTTCTTTTGTTTTATCTTCTGGGCAATCATCATTGCTAGTGCCATCAGGGCTGAATAGGTTGACGACAACGCACTTGTTATCGATGGAACGCAGTAATTAAAGAGAACCAACCTGCTTCTGTTGATTTCTGCTGCATCGTTTCTACATGTTTGTGTGTAAAACCATTCTTATGCTTGAATGGTGCTTTTCTTGTTTTTGTCATTTTTGTTCCTACGAAAAGTCTGCTCTCTTTAGCTCATGCTCGTTACCTCCTCCCCTCATATGTTTCACAGGAAGATGATAAACCTTTTTAAGATCAAGGGGCAGAAGAAGGAAGAGGCGGCCAACTCAAATGGGGGGCCTCCTGTTAAGAAGCAAAGTCCAGGGGAATTACGTCTCCATAAAGGTTTGTTTTACCACAAGTGATTTGATCTTATGTTACTTTCTGGCAATTGGTGTGTAACTTCCTAATGTTGACACTTGATGTGTGGTTCAACTTGTGGTTTTTGCACCTGCTTCTATAGCTTCTGCGGAACGTATATTCATATGTTTGATAAATCAGAGTGGTTAATTACAGTTATCGACTGCTGCCCTCTGAGTCTTTTCGATTCATCCCATATGTTCTATATAACAAAAATATATTGGAGAGCACCTTATATTATAGTTAGGATTAAAACCACTAGCCAGTGGTCAAACAAATGAGATTATCATAATCCACCACAGTGACATGCTATACATTGTGTATTGGTAAGTGCTAGGCTGAAATCCATTTCTTGCAACCGTGTGCATTTACATCGCCCTGTAAGCATGTCATGTTTTTTTTCGTTTCTCATTACAAATGTATGACTCCCTCCGGATGGGAATATAGGCGGGAGGGCCATGCACAGATGCACTGCGGCCCAAGATGGGCAGTTAACTCTCCCAAACGATTGGTTGCCTTCGTAAAAGAAGCCAATCAACGCACATATATTACTCATGCATGCAGCAGTTAATTGGCTGGTCCTTGGCCTCCTGCATCCAGCGGTCCAGAGCGCATGTCGCTCCCTGCCAATGCCCATTCAACGGTGAAAATTAATTCGTGGCTAATTAATGTGTGGGCGAGGGCAAGAAAACCACTTCAGATTTGGCGTGATTAATGAGTAGGGGACTCTTTTCGCAAAAAAAAAGTAGATTACTCAACTGCTTTTTGACATTTATATTTTGAGGAAATTATGTACATATTACCCCTTATTTTTTATGTAATTGACTAATCTTGTAATTCAAAGGGGTCTGTTTGGTTGTACTGGTCTAGATACTGCTATACCTTTTCCATGTCAAAAAAAAAATATGTTACCTTTCTGTATAAGCTCTGTTGCCATATTGGCTGAGCTTCTACCGGTTATTGACCCACCATTTCATGGGCTATGGTTCATGTGTGTGGAAAATTGGGAAATCTCTGTACCAATGATTATGATCTGTTTGTTCTTCTTTTTGTTTAACTTGCATAATATAGTTATTAGTTGTCACACTGTCGCCCAGTCAACACATAGTTGCCACCTAGTCATCCTGGTCCAGAGGAGGGACGCCATGGCCTCTTGTCTAGCCTGGAGGTCATGGGGAAGTGGCGAAACAAGAGAATTGGCGGCGTGGTCAGCAATCTGGACCCCACCACGTTCTCCTTGCCACTGTATTTGGTTATGATGGAGCTGTCTTGCCCATAGTCAGGCTTGTCTCTAGGCCTGCTTACGACAGTTTGAGAATTGAGGTGGAGCAGCAGCAGGAGCAGGGCCGAAGGGATATGGTGGGGCATGGGAGGGCGTGGAGGAGAGGATGAGCTGGCAACATGGCTGAAGTTGTGGGTAGTAGGGCACCGAAGGTGGTGGTGGCACTTGGCAATGGGTATGAGAGTAGAGAGGGTGCAGGCTTGAGTTTGTTGGGGTAGTATGCTGAGTGATAGTAGTTGCCTAGTGGGTGCCTGGGTGGCACATCAATCCCCTGTTTTCCTTTTTGGTTTGGCATCGCCTAATTGTCATTAGTACTATTGTTTATGACTAATACTCCCTCCGCCCCATAATATAAGAACGCTTTTCAAGCTATTTTAGCTTGAAAAATGTTCTTATATTATGGGACAGAGGGAGTAGTTCTTTATAAGGAAGACCCAGATATCTTATTGTCTCAAACACACTATTTTAACTACAGTTGGATACGAGAAATACAATTCACTATGGACATACTTACATATTAAAAATCGAACACTATGTGATTTTTCTATCGTTCAAACCTGTGGTGTTAACATTCACCTATAGGTTCATGTGTTCCTGATTTATGTACATGATCTATATCGTGCCTTTCTAATTGGATAGTTTTCAAAATATGGATCTTGTTGACAGTTTCTGTCCTAACTCGCAGATATTGCTGAGCTTAACCTACCAAAGACAACTAAAATTTCCTTCCCAAACGGAAAGGATGATCTCATGAACTTTGAAGCTACTCTACGACCTGACGAAGGATACTATCTGTAAGTATCTTATTATAGATGCTTCTTTTATACCTACTCTTCTTTTTGTCCTTTTGTCATGCCATAGTAATCTTCACTGAACATTCAAGCTACTTAAAAACATGCACTGTTGCTAGTTGCCACATAAATGGAGGGATAGGTAGTTTTAGATGGCTGTTAACAAATTTCAGTCTTGCATTTTGGTGTACGTGTTTGAAGGAATATTTGTTGATGAATATGAGTTAATAAGAGAAATCAAGTTAGTTTTATTTTACAGTTAAATCACACCTTCCGCAAATATCTCTTGACATAGCATGAAGAAAGATTATTCCATTTATAGTACTTACTATAAATAGAATATGAGGAGCAGTTGATGACTACTGTTAAATTAGTTTATTTTTCATCATTTCGATATCATTCACGTCCCACTCCTCTGGCCATCATATCTCATCTTTTCACTACTAATTCAGTTTTCTTAAGGTGAGAGAACTTACTTTTGTTGGCCCCCTTTATAGTTGATGAAGAAGTATTTACCTAAAATGTAGATACGGGGATGTGAAAATGGATCACCTATAAGGTGTCATGTGTACACGTAGCCCCAATCGAGCTGTAAAAGCAGCAGATGATAGCTAGTTCTCATATAAGATATTTACTTGTGTTAGTTATCTTCCTTATTTTCTTAGAAGCATTTTGTGTCTTTATGTTTTTCTAGCAACTCTTGTAAGAAGAGTTAGTCTTATGGTTTGCATGAAGCAAGAATAAGGGAAACCATTCTCTCATGTAAGGTCTTACAGTCTCATCTTTCTCCTATATCCCTCCCCTGGAGCGGTGCAGACTGGCCCCACCTTTGTACAGTAGTTATCTGGTTACCTTGATGAACCAAGGCCCATCACCATAGAGATATATTAACCTTATAAGTTGATGAAAACAATATTAGTCAGTTATTCTAATATCCACAATATGTTTTCTTTCTTAGAGGTGGGTCATTCACTTTCACCTTCCAAGTTTCTCCTGCCTACCCTCATGAGGCACCGAAGGTCAAGTGCAAGACTAAGGTAAGCACCACAGCTTTGACTCCTTTCGTTCATCATCATAAGTTGACTGTTGCTAATGTGGTAACTTTCAGGTTTACCATCCCAATATTGACCTAGAAGGAAATGTCTGCCTGAACATTCTGCGTGAAGACTGGAAGCCCGTCTTGAATATCAACACCATAATATATGGTTTAAACCTTCTTTTCTCGGTAAGTGTCATCATATCCTATTAGGTTAACTGTGCAATGGTTGATTTTCCATTCGAAATGTAGTTTATCTGTTTGTTTTCTTATGAAATTTATTAGATGTCTGGGAATAATTGAAGTAATTGTTTCTGTTTTGTTTTCTCATCATGTGTTCTGGTCACAAACCATCTTGTTAATGTCTGCAGCAACCCAATGACGAGGACCCATTGAATCATGAAGCCGCGGCCGTCCTCCGAGACAACCCGCAGAAGTTCCAGAGAAACGTCCAAATGGCGATGTCGGGAGGCTATGTCGATAACACCCATTTCCCAAGGGGGGGGGGGGGGGGGGGGGGGGGGGGGCCCTGCTACGTGCTTTGCTTCTGGCTTGCGCCCCCTACCCTAGCCCCGAATGCCAACCATTGCACAATCTGAAGAAATGCGGGCGGCATACCCAGGAAATGTATCTATCATACTTGTTTGTGTCAAGAAGATGTGACTGTTATTGTGCTTGTTTGGTGGATGTTCTGGAATTGTCGTGTAACATGAAGAAACGTGGTGACATTATGCAGCGAAGCGAAACTCGCCTGTATCGAGCTGAAAAGTAAGTCAGGGGTGTGGATGTGTCGAACTGAATTATGTTGACCCAACAAAGAAATCACCTACGCAGGTCTTGTATCTACCTTTTGGGGAGGGAAAAAAGGCACTCTGAAGGCTGAAATCTATCCTTTTGAATTTAATGTTATCATATCAAAATCTCTAGGCAAACCTAATAATCTTAGTGTTGCTTAAGACTCTTTGAATTTGCAGATGCAAAATGTTCTAGAAAATCGCAGCGAACAAGATGTCAGGACCGGAGAAAATATCTGGTGAAAACCAAGTTACAATGAAAACAAGCTGACTTGTGAATGGAAGTCCCGCTTCTTAGCTTGAGCTGTAAATTTTAAAAAAATTGATTTTTTTTGTGGCAAACATTGGTGGAATTTTTAGTGCTTATGAAGTTTCATTATGAAGTGACATTTGTGGAAGTTGTGCCAAAAAATAACAAAATCGATGCTCCAAGCTGCTTTCGGAAAATAGCATTTTTGGACCTCTGATTTTTTTCCATGAGGTACACAAATGTTATTACATGATGAAACTTTGCAAGCACTCAAAATATTCATCAATTTTTGCCAAATTTTATTTCATTTTTTTAGTTTTACTGTTCACACGAGCTCATTTGAGCTGGAGCTAAGATACTCCGCGTCCACTTAGTTGTGGTGTGTGGCTTCCAACTGAACACCAATACGTACTTCTTTTTGCAAAAAAAAAAACATCACACTAATACATGCTTCGGGAGGTTTGCTTGAATACTGTTTCTTTTTGGTACCACTAGGTGTGTCTATCTAGCTTCTCCACCATTCACAGCCGTTAGATTAGAAACGAACAGAAGAGATGCACCCGTTACTCTAACACGAGTACTGTATTGATTTTACGTGACGAGCAGATAAAAAAGTTGGGAGTGGATATTTGCAAAGAAGAAGAAGACGAGCTCTGATCCCGTGGCACACAATCCGAACCTTTTTAAGTGAACCAAACAAGGCCTCAGCGGTTTCCTATTCAAAAGGGGGGAAATTTGAAATTGGATTCACGGACATTACACCGTTTCAACTGAAACCAAACACATATTCTGATTATTCACTTATATCTTTTTTGTTTGTTTGTGAAACTAAACTTGTGAAATGTGACTCCAAAATTTATTTCAATTCTATTAATTTTTTTAAATCAGTTGCATAGACATTAAATTGTGTCAAAATTAAACTGAACAAAAGTTTCAATTATTTCACTCAATTCCAACAAAATTGAACACATATTTAGATTATTTCACTCAATTCCAGAAAAATTGAACACATACTTTGATTATTTCACCCAAATTCTTATAATATACACATGCATTTTAGATGTAATTATTTCACATACATTAGACTCATATTCCAATTATTTCAGAAAAAATGAAAACAAGTTTCAACTATTTCACTCAATTTTAGAAAATACTAACAAATATTTCGACCATTCCACTCAATTTTGGATCAAAATGCAATATGAGACATGAGAGTGATTTGACATAAAGTTGTTGTACAGGATGGGATATGAGAAATACATGGAATACTTTCAGCCTTTCAGGTGTGGCTTTGCATAGATGGATCTTGATGAGTTTGGAGGGTGGCTCCTTCACCAGTGCAGTTGGAGAAGGCAAGATGACGTCCCCACAGATTCTAAGCCCGTTGGACATGGAGCCTTCTGATGTATCAAGGCTGTTTTTGCCTTAGTGGCTCCACATGTCAGGGAGTGGATCAATTGTGCGGACAGCCGGACACGCATCGTTCATAGGCCTTGGTCATGCCTACACGTGCCAACAATGTAGGGAAGTTAGAGAAAAGAAATATCTATTTTGGTGTATATGGTCAGTTTAATATATATGCATGCCGGAAATAGACGATACACCCGAATATCAAAGAACCAGCAAGGGAAACACCGAACTGAACACCATAATAAACTGAATAAATCTGGAATGTCGGTCAACTCAGTTTGGTTCCCGATATTCAACTTTCGGGGTAAAGGTGCCCACCCCGAACCATAATAGCCCGCGGTAAAAAGACTTAACTTATGACCGAGGAAAGGCACGACAACGTGATCGTCATCCTCTAGTATATATAAACATGGGTTCCTATTTTTTGGGGCACACCACTTCCTATGTATACATTTACACTTTAGCTATATGTAAGTCGTCTGAAAATTAATTTTGGGTCAGTTGATTTTTGAACTATCGATTTCAGCATTAAGATTCATGTAACCTTTTTTTTTCTGTGTTGGTCTGTGTGTTGTTGTGGGCTGTTTTTCCTTTTGACTGACCCCATATTTGGGTCAATCAATTCTTTAACGGGCCGAAGCCCATTCTAGTGTGACATAGTCTTCTTATTTTCCCTGTTTTATGTTTTTATGTGTTTTTGCTTATGTTTTTTTGTTTATTAGTTCATTTTTATTTTTTATTTTGTGAGTATTTTTGGGATGTTGGGTGAGTGTAAACATATACATGTAAATAATATTAATATGTGCCAAAATTTCACTTTTATATGATTACTCTTTGCATATTACAAAAAGTACAATTTTCATGCAAAGTTGTGTGCAAGTTTTTATTTTAATTTTATTTATTTTTAAAGGAAAATAACAACACCACTAATTCATTCTTTATTAGAAAATTTATTATTTTGATATGTTTTTAGTTTTTATTTAATTTTCATTCTACATTAAGGGTAATACCAATGCCACTAATTCATCCGTTCTTATTTTTTTTTGCAGAAGTCTCTCACATTTATATGCTTATGCTTGCATATTTATAAAAAGCACAATTTTTATGTATATGTTGTGCAAATGATGCCACCCTTAGTTTTAGAAAATTTCCCCATTTTCTTTCTTCTTAAATGGCTATACCAATGCCACAAATTCCTTCTTCCTTAGAAATTACAATTATTTTGATTTTTTTCACTTCCTTCCTCTTAAAGGGTAATGCCAATTTCACTAATTCATTCCGTTTTAGGAAGCGTATTTTTTTTGTGTGTGTAAGCATAAATGCAAGTACTAGATAACAAATGTGCAAATCATAGTAGAATGCGAAAAATGCATTATTATATGCCTATTCTTTGCATATTTTAGAAGTGCAAATTTAGTGCAAAATTATTTGCAAGTTTTTTTCAATTTTCTTTCTTAAAGGGTTTCAGTTTTCATAGAAAACTTCAATTATTTTGATTTTGTTTTACTTTTTTTATTTTCTTTTTTCTGAAAGGGTAATACCAATGTCAGGAATTCATTCTTCCTTACAAAACTTCATCTATTTATTTATTTGATTTTGTAAGGGTAGTTTTTATGTCACTATCCATTAATTTTTAAAGTTTTTTTCTTTCTTCTTAAAGGGTTTCAATTTTTCATAGAAAACTTCATTATTTTGATTTTGTTTTACTTTTTTATTTTCTTTCTTATGAAAGTGCAATACCAATGTCACGAATTCATTCTTCCTTACAAAACTTCATTTATTTATTTGATTTTGTAGGGGTAGTTTCTATGTCACTAATCCATTAGATTTTTTTTAATTTTGTTTCTTCTTAAAGGGTTTCGTTTTTTCATAGAAACTTCATTATTTTGATTTTGTTGTACTTTTTTCATTTTCTTTCTTCAGAAAGGGTAATACCAATATCACAAATTCATTCTTCCTTACAGAACTTGATATATTTATTTATTTGATTTTGTAAGGGTAGTTTATATGTCACTAATCCATTACTTTTTAAAGTTTTTTAATTTTCTTTCTTCTTAAAGGGTTTCATTTTTCCATAGAAAAACTTCATTATTTTGGTTTTGTTTTACTTTTTTTATGTTATTCTTCTGAAAGGGTAATACCAATGTCACAAATTCATTCTTCCTTACAAAACTTCATTTATTTATTTATTTGGTTTTGTAAAGGTAGTTTCTATGTCACTAATCCATTAGTTTTTTGAAAATTGCACTATTATATGGTTATTTTTTTATATTGTAATAATCAATTACCGCGACTTGTATATTTCAGTAGTGTTATGCACGCACTTCAAAAATAGGAGAAAATCTTTGTAAGCCATGAAAATATAGTGACATTGGAAGACGTGTCAAAGGAAGAAAGTTGCACGGTAGGCATGCAGAGGATATAACATATAATAAAAAATAATGACACTGAAAGATAAGATTTTTTATGGGTAGAAAGATAAGGGTCTGACAAGTCAAATTTCATGCGGTTGTATGCATGTAGTGTAGCTAGATAAATTCTCCCAGGGCTTAAGAATCTTGCTAGGCTTGCACTAGCTGCCCATCAAAATAAAAGCTTGCACTAACCGGCTATCACGACGATGACTGCTTGTGTGCCTGTGTACCGTGTACGTGTAGTTAAGCAATGAAGATCATTAAATACGTCAGGCCAATTGATTAATTCACATACACATGCACTTAATCTCAAGTAAATAAAGTGACTGACCCAAATACTAGAATCACTCACCTGACTCCTAGTCGCTCCCATATATTTTCTCTTGTGTCACTAACGTGCACCGTTACTAATATTTACAAGGGTATTACAAGCTTGAAATATGTGAACTGAGCGTAGCTTAGATGGTTAGGTTCTTTGTGGTGGAACTAATCCATCAAGGTTTAAGTCTTAGATGACATTGCAGCTCGTTTCTGGATTTATTTACGCTTTCCGATGATGTTTGTTTTATGGGAGTAGGCGTTCTCATCGGCTACAATGCGTCCGGGTGGTGACCCCGTCAATATTAAGATGTCATGCCGCCTCAGTATCTCGGAGGTGCTCATATACAGGGGTAAGGTGTGCGTGCATGCGTGCGGTCATAGTGATGAGTAAATGTGTGTGTATGTATGTGTATATGAGCATCTGCGATTGTACCGTGTTCAAAAACAAGCTTGAAATGTGGACATATCAAATAGCATATACATAATAACATGGCGACACAAGTAAGGGCAACATCATCTTATATCTTACTAGTGGATGGGGCGCGCTCATGGCGCGCCGCCTGAGGCGTCCAGGTGCGGTGCCAGGTAGGTATCGGTCCATTTCAATTGCTTGTATGCGCTGCTAGTAGCCCAGGGACATGCAAGTGAGGAGGGCTTGGTTAACACTGAAATCACATTAAAGGAAATGCACAACGACATGATCAGGGTTAGCAGCATAGATATTAAAAGGCCATAAGAACATAGAGACGCCCATGTTCTCCCACATCAAGCATGCCATCATAGCCGTGTGAAGAGGCTTAATTTCCCTTATGGCCATGATATGCAAGAATTCCATGTGCTCTTTCCATGAAAGATATGATCCCAAGCAATCATGTAACTTGTGATGGTAATGGATATTTTTAGTAAACCTTGCAGTACAAATTCAATCCAATGGATTGGTCAGACATAAATGTGCATCACATGTAGATATAGAAGGAACACACTGGCACATTTTAAATCAGCTGGACTCTTAGCGAGGGCAGACTATGCATTTAGTACATTTTACTACTTCACCAGAGAATAAATAGCAAGCGAAACAGAAGTTCGAAGGTCCAAAGTTCCAAGGAGCAAAAATGATATATTGAAGATTACACTAACATAAACTGAACTTTTCTCCTGCCAATGCAGTTAGAAACTTTCATACAGATAACAAGCATTGCCTCTTCAAGAAGTATTACACAGTCCACTTTGCATTGCAGAGATGATTTTGACAGTTAGATGGACACAGATAACGAAACATTGCATATGTTTCTAGTAGGAAATTTCCTTCATAGCCATAGTTCATTGAAGCAGGATAGTTGGTACCTGCACTCTACACGATTTAAAAAGATAGTTATTTGCATATCAAGAGGCCTTTCTTTTGTAGCTATGAATTTTAGATAGCATTCAGTTGCACGCAAGTAATTTCATATTTAAAGGCAAAGGTACATTGTTCTCCTATAATTTACATAGTATACAATTTGACAGCAGAAATGTAAGTACATAGGCTTTTCCAAATATTTGAAGCATATTAAGTCATCACCAAAAACCACCAGTAAAAGGGCACTAATTCGACTATATCATTTGTGCTACCTACCTAAAGAACATGCTCTGCTCAGTAAGAGATTGATTCATGAAAAAGGGAGGAGGAAGCAGAGTACATCACGTAGGCTTACAGATATACAGAGTGGGGAAGTAGGCGAAGCTCACCTTGGTATGTTGGCATCATACGTATCACTTCACAGGCGGGGCGCTTCCTAAGTGCTGTTGGCCACGTCTCCAGCTGCTGCATCATGCATTGTACTCACCAGTGCCACACCAATAAAAGAGGGCTTTAACCACCCGCCTTGGGCATGCAAGCCTCCATTTCAAGCCACATACAGAGGGATGAATCACAGAAATTATGGAACGACCTTCTAAGAATGCCAAGGGCCTAGTGCATAAAGAAAAATTAAGGCAATTGGCAAATACCTAATGGCGCATTATAAAAAAATGCTCTAAAGAAATGAACTTTCACTCAGTTGATGTTCTTTTGAACGTACTGATCGTCTGATCTAAAAGACATTCACTATTACCCTATATCAAGTATACTATGAATTCATAACCATGGGCTCAATTAAATTTGAGGAGTCTAATAAAGCTTACTGCAGAAACAATAAAACAACCACCAAACTGAACGAGATTTGAACATATAAAATCATTCCCGAACAAATTATACACTATATGATTAAATTTAAATTCTGGTATGTCAGAACCTCTTCTATAGACAAAAAGGCCATTGATATTTTTGGTAGTCGAATGACTCAGTACAATTTAGTTCCATTTCTTAAGCATTAGAAGAACATGTACAACAATGGCAATCAAGTGAGCCTAACTTCCTGCAATGAGGTAGCACTGGAACAAACGCTGTTTATAGGAAATCCATACCATATCGTACATTGAATAAAATCAATTAGTGTGGACAAAGGAAAATTAGAAAACCTTTTGTGATAGGGAACCATCAACACATCTTTGGGTACAAACTCTGTTTACAGGAAATCCATACCATATCGAGGATTCTGCATAAGAAACCAAAGATAAGCAATGAAATTGAACTGCAATTATAAATGTGTGCATGGGGTAAGGAGGGGACATTCGGAGTACTATTATGTACCTTGTTCTCCTCTGCACCAAAGTTTGACAAGCACTTCTGTATGACATAATTACCATTAAGGTCATTAACAAGATGTATGAAGCCTGGTTGTAGGGCCGAAATAATGAGCACTATCTGCTTCATGACCTTAAGAGTCTCTATCAATTTTTGAACTGCCCTTGTCCTGAAACATATCACAACCAAATCAGCACCAAAAATTTGCACTTATCTGGAGAAGGACTGGCAATTACATCAAGGTGATACAAATACAATTGAACCTACACAAGATAATTCAGTAATCAGTCCTATCAATCCCGGAGCTATGCATGCCTGGGAAACAAATATGTGTTTAATTTCTATACACACTCCGGGATAGTACTGGGATCGTTGCCTGAGTGGATCGGAGGTACTCTTTGAATGCTTGTGAAACAAAGAGGCAAACCAAGGAGTTATTTATGTAGTGAGATAACACCAAGGTCCAGCCACTGCATTTATAAATATTGATCCCAACAACCTGCTTCCTATCTGTAAGAACCGTAACCTTATTTTATATACTGTACTTAAATAACAAGAAGTAACATAATTTGTCGCCTTGTACTAATTGCTGAACTTGTTGTTGATGTACCTGCACGCAGACCACCCAATCGTTCAAAGCAGCGAAATAACACTATAGACGAATCAGACAAGACGGGATTGCGGTCTCAACGTGCTAGTTCATCGGTGGCGCTTTCTCGACCCTAACATGGAACAATGGTGTCCAACGAAGCATGGTCGTCGGCATAATCATCAGGTTTTAGTACTGTCCAAACCACCACTTTGGAAATCAAAGTAGAAGTCACCCTGCCTGATCCCACCGGCCGAGGCACAATACCATCAACCCAACAATTAGCGTTATACGGTGGTTAGAAAATGCACACATATTAGTGCCTATGAATTTTAGTTAACTTAGCACCATCCTGATGATACACGCCTCCCTGATGTAATACTGAAGTATAGTGAATTAAGCTCCAACAATTTTGTGTGAAATTACTCTCACAAGTATCTTCAAATTCAACTTGTAACAGCAACATCCATATGTAAAAATTATTGTCGCGTACTCGCATTGCATTAGTTGAGGCAGGGGCGCGCCAGCGTGGGGTCGTGTAGGGGCGGCTGCCCCGGGTAAATTTTGGGACCTAGGGTAGCTCCTCTACTACTTTGGCTAGTGGCCGCCATGAAAGATGAGACGTGTTCCCTGTAACCTGTGTGTTCGATCGTGGGATCAGCCGAGGAGGAAGACGAGGAGCGAAATAACGATTCGTTTTTGAGATGGGCCAGCTAGTACGTCTTATAAGTTGGTAGTAAAGGCCCAATTAAGCAGGAGCCCATTTTTATGTACAGCTTCAAGCCTTGACGTTCCCCAATTTCTCTAACTTCCCATCACGATCGACGGAGTAAACAAATCTGGGCATTAGGCCATCACGTCTTCTGCCGCCGGCTTGCCGCCTCACCCTGGTGCTGCCCAAGCCCGATAAATGGTGCTTAATGGAGATCTGAGAGCCGGGTCGCCGCCTTGCCGTTCCCAATTTCTGGCAACTTCGCCACTGGAATAGCCATGCGCCGCGCTTACAAGTACAAGCAAGCAGCCACGGAGGACACAAACAGCAGGTTCTTCTGCTCTCCCCCAATCTTCTTTTCTTATCTTTTGTTGGAATAAGTGTCATATTATGCTAAGATTTATATTTTATTTTTTGTGCATTTTTTTTGAACAATCTGTGCATGTTTTAGGTACCTGGACTTGAAGATTGGACATTTTGGGATGAAGAACGAAAAATTCAATCAGCGGGAGCACAAGTTAAGCCTTATAATTGTTTTGGTTGTTTTTAATGCTTTTTTACCTAGTTCTTGAGATTGAAACTACTTTGAACAATTGTTTGTGTTGATTGTCTTATCTGTATGCATACTACTTGCTAAATTTATGGTGTTGATTGTCTTGTTTGATACCATCATGGATTCGGATTTTGTTTACTTTAAAAGTCCGCCCCGGGTAACTTCAAATCCTGGATCCGCCACTGAGTTGAGGAGCACATCTCCAGCTAGTCTAATAGCAACAGCGGCGCCTCACGTCTCGATAATACAATTATTCCCAAGAACCATAGTCCCTAGCTTTTAAGTAGCATGCATATGATCTGAGTGAAGTCATTGGTGAATAGTACATACCTCAGTGTTGTCCCACCTGATGACCAAGGAGCTCACTAGGATGTGTATCCTGGTCTGCAAGTCCAACCAAAAAAGAAAACATAGCAAGCAAAACAGCTTGTTTCAGCAGCAATAAGAAGAGAAAGAGAGAGAGAGAGAGAGAGAGAGAGAGAGAGAGAGAGAGAGACTATGGGAAACACCGGGCACCTCGGAGAAGCTCCAGAGAATGCCCCAGATGACGAAGAGGCACGACCTGATCTTCCGCGGCGTGGCCGGCAGCTGCGACCTCACCAGCCCGATGAGCCCGTGGAGGATCTGGCGGAAGATTTAAGAAACAACTCAGTATGGAACAAATCGAGAGAGAGCAACAACCGAGATCCGGCAGGCGGGGTAAAGGTTCTGCGCCGCCGCCACCGCCATAGCGAATCATACCTCCAACCCCACGCCCCTCGTCCCCACCCCGTTGCTCCGCCGCCGCCTCCTTTCTCCATGTAATCCACCACGCCCTCATCCTCCCCATTCACGGCCGTCGCGTGGGGCATAGCAGCAACCGATCTGGTCCGCCGCCGTCGGCTGCTGCTTCTCCTTCCGGTCGCTGCTGAGCCTGTCGATCACTGCTGCTCTGCCAGCGGCCGCATCCAGCCGCTGCTGCTCTCCTCGAGCGGTTGCCCGTGTGTGCGGTACATGAGGGAAAGGGGAAGGAATCGGGGGATGTGATCTGGGGGCTGGGCCGCTCGCCAATCCTTTTCTTGGGGAGCACGGGGACAACCATGACGATGAAGCGGGCGCATGACGGCGACCAGCCCTGCTCGAATCATGTGCCTCC
The DNA here is from genome assembly GCF_003073215.2 of Triticum urartu. NCBI lineage: Eukaryota > Viridiplantae > Streptophyta > Magnoliopsida > Poales > Poaceae > Triticum > Triticum urartu. The sequence continues at coordinate 8,403,718 of NC_053027.1, forward strand.
TCCCGGATGGATCCGCGCGTCGGCTGCAGGGAGAGGGGGAGGACCACGAGGCTTGGGAAGAGAGGGAGCGACGGCGAGGAGTCTGTGAGGGAAGGGGAGAGGAGGCGGCGTGTTTGACTCAAGGGGAAAGAGAGACGAAGAAGTGAGCTGCCTTGCCTTCTCAGAGAAGGAAAGGAAGGAATTGATTGGTGCCTTAGCAGGCAAGGAAAGGAATCGATCTCCAACAGGTTTTACATGCAGTCAAGATTGGGTGACGTGGACACAGCGAGCGTTCGCCCTTAATGCACAGCTGAATGTGTTTAATAATTGAAGGCACCATACGAGCCTCCACGTTAATCCACAACAGTAAGATTAGTTAGCCATTAAATTTAAAATCTAACGATCGTGAATTTTTAGAACCGTTACTTATTTATTTGTATAGAAAAACACTGCATACATTAAAAAGGACACACCAGCACGTACAAAAAGGAGTTCTTAACCCACGCCCAATACCTTCCATCTCAAAAAAGAACACCCATGGTCAAAGCCTACACGTACAAAATATAAGTTCCTTAACACCCATGTCTAAGTCCTAGAAAAAAAATCATCACATAAAAAAAGGAGACATCAACACCCACGTCCGGCCATTCATCAAGAAAAACAAAGGAGTCCTTGACACCCACGCCCAAGACCTTAGAAATCATCACGTTAAAAAAAAGACATCAACAGCCACGTTCGGCCATTCATCAAGAAAAAATCCTCGACACCCACACCCAAGACCTATCATCATCTAGAAAAAACACTCACCTCCAAGACCTACATGTACAAAAAAATAAGTTCTGAACACCCACATCAAGTTCTATAAAAAAAATAACATCCACCACGTACAAAGAAAGGAGAACTCAACACCTACGTCCAACCATTCATCCAAAAAAGAAAATACATCCATGTCAAAGTTCCAACGAAACAGAAACCACATCTGGCTGTACTATAAAAACACATCTGACTCTCGATTCTGTTTCTTTCAGCTTACGTCTGTTAGACTTAGAGATATATTCTTGTAATCTCAACTAACTCTATCTCTTCCTCTCCCGTACCTTCTCCTATCTCCTTTGTAACAAACCGAATCCCTAGCGATCGTGATTCCTTGTAAGCCACGTCAAGGGGCGTTTTCCTTCCGCTGATCAATATATACACACGCGGCTCCCTCACGAGGGAGTAGGAACGCTTCCCATCTAATATGGTATCAGAGCCATCCTCTTCCTATCGATCTAGCCAGCTATCTCCTTCCTCGATCACCCTCGCCATCCTTCCTCAATCATCCTCGCCATCATCATGTCGTCGTCATCCACCGTCTCCCTCAACCTTGGCGCGCTCCCATCAGAGAAGCTCACCAAGACCAACTTCATCCTTTGGAAGGCACAGATCAAGCCGGGCCTGCGAGGAGCGCAGGTCACCGGCCTTCTGGACGGATCAGACGCACCTCCATCGAAGACGGTGCAGCAGCAGCAGACGGACAAAACCGTCACCACCGAACCCAATCCTCTGTATGCTCAGTGGATCTCAAAGGATCAACAAGTCCTTAGCCACCTCCTGAATTCTCTTTCAATGGAGATACTCGCCCAAGTTATGAGCAAAGAGACGACCTTCGATCTCTGGACTGCCATCACCACCTTGTTGAAAAACTTTTACTCAAGTATCCCTTTATGCTATCCAGAAATTCTATATCATTTCCAATTAGTAATATGTCATCCACATATAATATCAAAAATGCTACAGAGCTCCCACTCACTTTCTTGTAAATACAGGCTTCTCCGAAAGTCTGTATAAAACCAAATGCTTTGATCACACTATCAAAACGTTTATTCCAACTCCGAGAGGCATGCACCAGTCCATAAATGGATCGCTGGAGCTTGCACACCTTGTTAGCTCCCTTTGGATCGACAAAACCTTCCGGTTGCATCATATACAACTCTTCTTCCAGAAATCCATTCAGGAATGCAGTTTTGACATCCATCTGCCAAATTTCATAATCATAAAATGCGGCAATCGCTAACATGATTCGGACGGACTTAAGCATCGCTACGGGTGAGAAGGTCTCATCGTAGTCAATCCCTTGAACTTGTCGAAAACCTTTCGCGACAAGTCGAGCTTTGTAGACAGTAACATTACCATCAGCGTCAGTCTTCTTCTTGAAGATCCATTTATTCTCAATTGCTTGCCGATCATCGGGCAAGTCAACCAAAGTCCATACTTTGCTCTCATACATGGATCCCATCTCAGATTTCATGGCTTCAAGCCACTTTGCGGAATCTGGGCTCACCATCGCTTCTTCATAGTTTGTAGGTTCATCATGATCTAGTAGCATGACTTCCAGAACTGGATTACCGTACCACTCTGGTGCGGATCTTACTCTGGTTGATCTACGAGGTTCAGTAGTATCTTGTTCTGAAGTTTCATGATCATTATCATTAACTTCCTCACTTATTGGTGTAGGTGTCGCAGAAACAATTTTCTGTGATATACTGCTTTCCAACAAGGGAGTAGGTACAGTTACCTCGTCAAGTTCTACTTTCCTCCCACTCACTTCTTTCGAGAGAAACTCCTTCTCAAGAAAGTTTCCAAATTTAGCAACAAAAGTCTTGCCTTCGGATCTGTGATAGAAGGTGTATCCAATAGTTTCCTTTGGATATCCTATGAAGACACATTTCTCCGATTTGGGTTCGAGCTTATCAGGTTGAAACTTTTTCACATAAGCATCGCAGCCCCAAACTTTAAGAAATGACAACTTTGGTTTCTTGCCAAACCACAGTTCATAAGGCGTCATCTCAACGGATTTTGATGGTGCCTTATTTAACGTGAATGCGGCCGTCTCTAGAGCATAACCCCAAAATGATAGCGGTAAATCAGTAAGAGCCATCATAGAGCGCACCATATCTAGTAAAGTACGATTACGACGTTCGGACACACCATTACATTGTGGTGTTCCGGGTGGCGTGAGTTGTGAAACTATTCCACAGTTTTTCAAATGTACACCAAACTCGTAACTCAAATATTCTCCTCCACGATCAGATCGTAGAAACTTTATTTTCTTGTTACGATGATTTTCAACTTCACTCTAAAATTCTTTGAACTTTTCAAATGTTTCAGACTTATGTTTCATTAAGTAGATATACCCATATCTGCTTAAATCATCTGTGAAGGTGAGAAAATAACGATATCCGCCACAAGCCTCAATATTCATCGGACCACATACATCGGTATCTATGATTTCCAACAAATCTGTTGCTCTCTCCATAGTACCGGAGAACGGTGTTTTGGTCATCTTGCCCATGAGGCACGGTTCGCAAGTACCAAGTGATTCATAATCAAGTGGTTCCAAAAGTCCATCAGTATGGAGTTTCTTCATGCGCTTTATACCGATATGACCTAAACGACAGTGCCACAAATAAGTTGCACTTTCATTATCAACTCTGCATCTTTTGGCTTCAACATTATGAATATGTGTATTACTACTATCGAGATTCAATAAGAATAGACCACTCTTCAAGGGTGCATGACCATAAAAGATATTACTCATATAAATAGAACAACCATTATTCTCTGATTTAAATGAATAACCGTCTCGCATTAAACAAGATCCAGATATAATGTTCATGCTCAACGCTGGCACCAAATAACAATTATTTAGGTCTAATATTAATCCCGAAGGTAGATGTAGAGGTAGCGTGCCGACCGCGATCACATCGACTTTGGAACCGTTTCCCACGCGCATTGTCACCTCGTCCTTAGCCAATCTTCGCTTAATCCGTAGCCCCTGTTTCGAGTTGCAAATATTAGCAACAGAACCAGTATCAAATACCCAGGTGCTACTGCGAGCATTAGTAAGGTACACATCAATAACATGTATATCACATATACCTTTGTTCACTTTGCCATCCTTCTTATCCGCCAAATACTTGGGGCAGTTCCGCTTCCAGTGACCAGTCTGCTTGCAGTAGAAGCACTCAGTTTCAGGCTTAGGTCCAGACTTGGGTTTCTTCTCTTGAGCAGCAACTTGTTTGCTATTCTTCTTGAAGTTCCCCTTCTTCTTTCCTTTGCCCTTCTTGAAACTAGTGGTCTTGTTGACTATCAACACTTGATGCTCTTTCTTGATTTCTACCTCCGCAGCTTTCAGCATCGCGAAGAGCTCGGGAATAGTCTTGTTCATCCCTTGCATATTATAGTTCATCACAAAGCTCTTGTAGCATAGTGGCAGTGATTGGAGAATTCTGTCAATGACGCAATCATCTGGAAGATTAACTCCCAATTGAATCAAGTGATTATTATACCCAGACATTTTGAGTATATGCTTACTGACAGAACTGTTCTCCTCCATCTTGCAGCTATAGAATTTATTGGAGACTTCATATCTCTCAATCCGGGCATTTGCTTGAAATATTAACTTCAACTCCTGGAACATCTCATATGCTCCATGACGTTCAAAACGTCGTTGAAGTCCCGATTCTAAGCCGCAAAGCATGGCACACTGAACTATCGAGTAGTCATCAGCTTTGCTCTGCCAGACGTTCATAACATCTGGCGTTGCTCCAGCAGTAGGCCTGGCACCCAGCGGTGCTTCCAGGACGTAATTCTTCTGTGCAGCAATGAGGATAATCCTCAAGTTACGGACCCAGTCCGTGTAATTGCTACCATCATCTTTCAATTTTGCTTTCTCAAGGAACGCATTAAAATTCAACGGAACAACAGCACGAGCCATCTATCTACAATCAACATAAACAAGCAAGATACTATCAGGTACTAAGTTCATGATAAATTTAAGTTCAATTAATCATATTACTTAAGAACTCCCACTTAGATAGACATCCCTCTAATCCTCTAAGTGATCACGTGATCCAAATCAACTAAACCATGTCCGATCATCACGTGAGATGGAGTAGTTTCATCGGTGAACATCATTATGTTGATCATATCTACTATATGATTCACGCTCGACCTTTCGGTCTCCGTGTTCCGAGGCCATATCTGTATATGCTTGGCTCGTCAAGTATAACCTGAGTATTCTGCGTGCGCAACTGTTTTGCACCCGTTGTATTTGAACGTAGAGCCTATCACACCCGATCATCACGTGGTGTCTCAGCACGAACAACTTTCGCAACGGTGCATACTCAGGGAGAACACTTCTTGATAATTTAGTGAGAGATCATCTTATAATGCTACCGTCAATCAAAGCAAGATAAGATGCATAAAAGATAAACATCACATGCAATCAATATAAGTGATATGATATAGCCATCATCATCTTGTGCCTGTGATCTCCATCTCCGAAGCACCATCATGATCACCATCGTCACCGGCGCGACACCTTGATCTCCATCGTAGCATCGTTGTCGTCTCGCCAATCTTATGCTTCCACGACTATCACTACCGTTTAGTAATAAAGTAAAGCATTACATCGCGATTGCATTGCATACAATAAAGTGACAACCATATGGCTCCTGCCAGTTGCCGATAACTCGGTTACAAAACATGATCATCTCATACAATAAAATTCAGCATCATGTCTTGACCATATCACATCACAACATGCCCTGCAAAAACAAGTTAGACGTCCTCTACTTTGTTGTTGCATGTTTTACGTGGCTGCTACGGGCTTAAGTAAGAACCAATCTCACCTACGCATCAAAACCACAACGATAGTTTGTCAAATAGACTCCGTTTTAACCTTCGCAAGGACCGGGCGTAGCCACACTCGGTTCAACTAAAGTTGGAGAGACAGTCGCCCGCAAGCCATCTATGTGCAAAGCACGTCGAGGGAACCGGTCTCGCGTAAGCGTACGCGTAAGGTTGGTCCGGGTCGTCTCGTCCAACAATACCGCCGAACCAAAGTATGACATGCTGGTAGGCAGTATGACTTGTATCGTCCACAACTCACTTGTGTTCTACTCGTGCATATAACATCAACATCAATAACCTGGCTCGGATGCCACTGTTGGGTTTCGTAGTAATTTCAAAAAATTTCCTACGCACACGCAAGATCATGTGATGCATAGCAACGAGGGGGAGAGTGTTGTCTACGTACCCAACACAGACCGACTGCGGAAGCGATGACACGACGTAGAGGAAGTAGTCGTACGTCTTCACGATCCAACCGATCAAGCACCGAAACTACGGCACCTCCGAGTTCGAGCACACGTTCAGCTCGATGACGATCCCCGGACTCCGATCCAGCAAAGTGTCGGGGAAGAGTTCCGTCAGCACGACGGCGTGGTGACGATCTTGATGTACTACAGCAGCAGGGCTTCGCCTAAACTCCGCTACAGTATTATCGAGGTATATGGTGGCAGGGGGCACCGCACACGGCTAAGGAATAGATCACGTGGAACTTGTGTGTCTATGGGGTGCCCCCTGCCCCCGTATATAAAGGAGGGGAGGAGGGGAGGGCCGGCCCTCTCTATGGCGCGCCCTAGGGGAGTCCTACTCCCACCGGGAGTAGGATTCCCCCTTTCCTAGTCCAACTAGGAGTCCTTCCATGTAGTAGGATTAGGAGACAAGGAAGGGGAAGAGGGAAGAGAAGGAAGGAGGGGGCGCAGCCCCTTCCCCTAGTCCAATTCGGACTAGGCCTTGGGGGCGCGCGGCCTGCCTCTCCCTCTCCTCTAAAGCCCAATAAGGCCCATATACTTCTTCTCCCGTATTCCCGTAACTCCCCGGTACTCCGAAAAATACCCGAATCACTCAGAACCTTTCCGATGTCCGAATATAGTCGTCCAATATATCGATCTTTACGTCTCGACCATTTCGAGACTCCTCGTCATGTCCCCGATCTCATCCGGGACTCCGAACTCCTTCGGTACATCAAAACTCATAAACTCATAATATAACTATCATCGAAACCTTAAGCGTGCGGACCCTACGGGTTCGAGAACAATGTAGACATGACCGAGACACGTCTCCGGTCAATAACCAATAACGGAACCTGGATGCTCATATTGGGTCCTACATATTCTACGAAGATCTTTATCGGTCAGACCGCATAACAACATACGTTGTTCCCTTTCTCATCGGTATGTTACTTGCCCGAGATTCGATCGTCGGTATCTTAATACCTATCTCGTTACCGGCAAGTCTCTTTACTCGTTCCGTAATACATCATCTCACAACTAACTCATTAGTTGTAATGCTTGCAAGGCTTATGTGATGTGCATTACCGAGAGGGCCCAGAGATACCTCTCCGACAATCGGAGTGACAAATCCTAATCTTGAAATACGCCAACCCAACATTCACCTTTGGAGACACCTGTAGAGCTCCTTTATAATCACCCAGTTACGTTGTGACGTTTGGTAGCACACAAAGTGTTCCTCCGACAAACGGGAGTTGCATAATCTCATAGTCATAGGAACATGTATAAGTCATGAAGAAAGCAATAGCAATATACTAAACGATCGGGTGCTAAGCTAATGGAATGGGTCATGTCAATCACATCATTCTTCTAATGATGTGATCCCGTTAATCAAATAACAACTCTTTTGTTCATGGTTAGGAAACATAACCATCTTCAATTAACGAGCTAGTCAAGTAGAGGCATACTAGTGACACTCTGTTTGTCTATGTATTCACACATGTATTATGTTTCCGGTTAATACAATTCTAGCATGAATAATAAACATTTATCATGATATAAGGAAATAAATAATAACTTTATTATTGCCTCTAGGGCATATTTCCTTCATTCAGATGTGTACATGTTTTCGTAGAAATCCAAAGCAAGCTGTTGCATCTCGGTGAGATCATCTGTAAGCTAGCCGTCTGGCTTCTGTAAGGCCTTGATCAGGTTTTTCCTCCTCCTCATGGACGCCCGCAGATGGAAATAATGTGTGTTACGATCACCAGCTCAAAGCCGAGCGCCGTCGCCACATCAGTTCCTCGCGCATGTATAACTCAATCAGGTGGTCGTTCACTTTAATCTCCGCGCTAGACGGTCCAGTTCTCAGCACATCACTTTGCATCCGCTCGAGCTCTTTTTTCAAACTCCTAATCTCCCAACGGACGCTCCCAGAAGTAGCTTTTGACCAGTCGCCTAGATTGTTCGCCAGTGCAGCCAGCTTCGTGCAGACATCACTGACCGTCAAGTTATGGTTGTTCGGCTCGCATGCAGACCGAACGGTGGGCTTTAGCTCTGAATGTGTGTTCCACATCGCTTCGTACCTGAATATTTTCTCCGTCCTCCCTGGACTAGCCGGTTCCAATTGCAACAGGATTGGTGTGTGGTCTGAAGTGGCCGCCGTTAGGTGTTGGACTCCCGCATTGGGAAACTGATCGCACCAGCTAACCGAGCCAAGATCCCTGTCCAGCCGCACGCGTGTGTACGTCCCAAACTTTTTTCTCATATGTCCACCTATTTCCTTTGAAGCCAATATCAATCAACCCGCACAAATCAACTGCATCTCCGAAGCCTTGAATTTGTAACTGACTTCTGGTTCCAATTCCATCATGTTCATCATGCCGCAATACCTCGTTAAAATCTCCAATGCATAACCAAGGGATATCATGGAGGGTTGACAAATTTTTCATCGTATCCCAAGTACGACAGCGCATATGTGTTTGCGCCTCCCCATATAAACATGAGAGTCTCCAAGGATCCCCCAAGATCACTCGCCTTAACATCTATATGGTACTTCGAGTAACCTAAATTTTCAACTTCTATTTCATTGTTCCAAAAGATAGCCAAACCTCCACTCCTACCAGAGGATTCAACAGCAAAAGAATTATCAGAACCTAGAGTACTTGCTAAACTTTCTGCTCTATATGTTATATGTATACGGTGGTTGATCAGTCGTAGTTTAGCTCTACTAGATGACCCGTTGCGCCAATGGCGCAAAGGGCGAGAGCTAACCATGCAAGCAAGAATATTTAGAGACCGATGATCAACAGAAGACATCAATGTTGTGGTCTTCCAGAGAAGATCGGCATCTTTTCTCCCTATTTTCACAAGCTGATTCTGTTAAAGAACTAAATACAGCCACCTAGTGCCTTAATAACATAGAAAGGGAAGCACTAAAGATCCAAAAAGAAATGCATATTTGTTTGTAGTGAAAAGAGATGCGTAACTGTTATCTTTAATCTCGTAATAATATGCATTCAAGCTTTTCAAGCTTTTTAACATTGTTGCACTGCTGATAATAGTCATAACATTGGCGAAAATAAAAAATAACTACGATCACACACATAACAATACAAATTCACCTAAAGACACACACATGGATTAAACCGTGTAAAACACATGATCTTCATTGTTTAATTTCTGGAATTCAGCTTCCTTTTCAAGCAAATAACAAACCCACGGTGCTGTCAAGGTCTTCGAACTGATCATGCAAAATATAAAAACATAGCCATCTTGAGATCCACAACAGCCGGCCCGAGTTACTTGACCAGACCATGTTGATCCACTTACTCACTTGCTGCCCGAGTTACTTGACCAGACCATGTTGATCCACTTACTCACTTGCTGATGACTTGACCTTATCCATCCCTTCCTCCACTCTCTCACTCACCCTGTAGTTTCCAAAGTTCCACCCCCATCGCCTCTACTCTGCATCTAAGAGACGACTTCAGTTGCAAGACCTACTCTCTCACATACAAGATACGTTTCCTCCCTTGTACGCATCACGTCACCAGGTCAGTTCCTCGGGTGGATCCTCACCAAGTCAAGGCTGCCTCGACCACTTCCAAGTGAACCTTGACAAACAACACAGTATTACTTCTAAAAGATAGCATGTAATCTGGAGTGTTTCAGTTTCGAGTTGATGTGTTTTTTCCTAGAGGCAAGGCCAAAGATAGCAAAGTTTTACTTTTGAAACAAAGGCAGCAGTGTAATTATTAGCTGTCATTAAAATCAATATTTGTCTCATGAAAATGCCTACCCTATAAATGACTGAAATTCTTCTCTGGAAGTTTCTTCTCTGCTAAACCTACATATGCTTCCTAACCAACACATGAGCAATCACTTGGTAGACAGTACATGCGTGTCAGGTGTATATCAATAAGATCATGCAATTAAAATCTGTTGTGGCCATTACCTACACAACATTTGTATATGTTATCCCGATTAACATGTATGGAAACAACAGAAAAACCAGGGACTATTAAGTACCACCAAGGAAACCTATTACCAGATCACAAACAATAGCAAGCAGAAAAAATAACATAAAACAGGGACGTAATTCCCCTGTGTATTCTAATGTATATGCTTGTTTAGGGCAAACCATATATCTTCAGTAATACCTTATAATGAATATTAGAAGAGGAAGAATCACATCACCAAATAACGATTAGTATCTGGACTGCGAGCTCCCTTCCCCCATTCGATTTTTGCCTGACATTCAAACCTAAAACCAACAAATTGTTTTTTATTTCCAAAGAACAGGTGAATATGACAATACAGCTTGTGAAACCAGTACATTGACTCATAGCTCTATCTCTAACTTTCAAATTTAAAATTAAGTAAGTCTATTTTATTCTAAAAGCAAACAAAAAAGCAATGTTTCAAAAGTCATAGGTAATTTGGCAACGATTAATTAACCCATACAGTAGTTTTTGGTTTTCAGTTTTTCACCAACTCGTCCATATATCTATCATACTACATGGAACTAAACTGAAAGTAAGGATTTGTACTTGGAACCAAGAATAACATAGTAGACAAAAGCAAGATAAAGCGTCATCCATCAGTGATCAAAGGTTTGGCTGAACAGTATAATAATACAGAATTTTAAATGATTTGATTGACAACTCATTCCAAAACAGGGGTAAAGATATCACACTCTCACGGCATATCTGTATACAGGACCTTTTAGTTTCTAGATAACAAAGTAGGAATTTAAATGAAAGAAATATATGGTTCACCTGTCACTGAATATTAACGATCATACCTGGGCAAACACCTCAAAATGTCTCTAAATCAGGTCGTTTAGAGAAGAATAAAATCTTGCGCTTGACAAGCAGCATCACTTAAGAACAAAGATCCTGAGGTTATATCTAATCTGGCACTGACCACCGTCAAATCCATAAAAAGCCTCTGAAAATCTTCATGTTGAGTTTCAAAAGTAACAAAAGTAAAGAGGCATGCAAAGGCAGCAAACTTACTCCTCTCATGCTGCACTATGAACACATTGGTATTTCATGGTTGGTGCAGCACACAATCTTTTCGAAACAATGCCGAAAAGTACCACTGGTTACAGCGCGTGAACAACAAATGTAGCATAGAAAAAGGAGTAGACAAATCGATCATATAACTTCATATTCACTAATTCCATTCTCCCAAAAAGTTTATGAGCCTTTTTATACAAGTTAACTGACGACAATCTGGATGCTGTGAAGATATTATTAGGAAACTGAGGTCACCCAAGAAAACACAAATTGCATTCATCTTGCCTCCTACTGGACATTAATAAATTTATGAATACCAAATGATCCAAATATCACACCATGTTGTAGGCTTGTAGACACACATACTTTGAAGACACGGGATAGTCAGTGATTGTATGATGTACCCATCATTATCAGCTATGAAAAACAGAGTAACTATGAAAAAAATCAAAGGCCAGCTCTTGCCATTTCAGGCACGAGAGAAACCACAAGTACTGGTCTGCAACACTGGCGTCACACATCAACAGATCGACTTCCAAGGAATCAAGGTACACCAATGGTATATAGTAATCCATCTGAATCAGTACAACTCGTTTCAAACCAATTATTTAATTTACTAATTAGGTAGGATTGTAATTTAGAAATCTAATTTCATTTTTAGTCTCGAGAAGGCAACACTTTGATCTCCAAACTTTACCAAGACACTATTAATACATCTAGCGCGGCCAGTAATGTTTCTTGGGACCATGGTTCGGCCGCACCTATACTCGGTGCCGTACATCATATTTGGGGATTTGAGCCTAATGTCTATCATATTTTATGGCAAGAATCATCAACCACAGTTTAACAGCCCTAGTGTTGCTAATAAACCTACTGCATGGTAAGTGCCATAGGCAATAAAATAGAAACTTTGCATCGGTGCATGTACTAGTTTTCTCACTGTTCAACATTTTGTATTGCCTCGTTATGTGCAACATCATTGTTATTCATTTTTTACATGTCTATACATCAACATGGTTATTTGGGTCATCTATATCTTTTGAGTAATTTCTTGAAAAATAAAATCATAGTAACAACAGGATAGAGATAGTTATGTGAAAGCACGTGAAATCTTTCTTTTTTTGAGAGCACAAGGGTTTTTTCTTCTAAGAACACAAAAGTATCCTTTTTGCATGAAAAAATAACATGAACACACATATAAACATCGATGTACCATGTGTGCACTGTAGCTATTCTACAAATAAATATCGAAAATAAAATACTAATTGGTTTATTTGCATGGGACAACCAGAAGGAGAATCAGCATTGGGGCACTGCTTGGGCCCACGTAGATTCAGAAAAGAAATGGCATAGCCATGGTCCCCCATACTGTTCTAGAATTAGCTTAATCTTTGAAGTTTGAATGATAAGCTGGCTCGTATCCCCATGAAAGTAGTATTAATCGGACGGCACCGAGCGTGGGTGCGGGTGGACCATGGTCCAGAATCACACCTCTCCTAGCGCGGCCTCCATGGGAGCACGCTTCAACCACAAACCAATCTAATCTAAATCTTTGCATGGAGCACGCCGTTAGTATACAATCCCATGAAGTCAACTTGGCGCCTTTCGTGCATGCATATTATTGGAGTATATATATAGTTTTAGTACAACAAGAGGAATCGTCGTGGATTGCGAGCTAATTTGTATACTCCTTACCAACTCAACTTGCAGCGTGCATGCATGTCGTAGCCAGCTAATTAGGGTTGCAAAATACAGCACCAATAATTCACAGATATACCTAGTAGCTCTCCTCGGCTGGCCTATAAACAGAACCTTATACTAGCAGCTGGGCCGCTCATCCCATCCGTCTTCTCCGGCTAACCCAAGAGTGCACCACCAATGGCTCCAGCCGCTCTCAGGACCGTCGCCGCCTGTTCGCACATGAACACATCACCGTGTATCCTCGACGCCGGGGGTGATGCACCACAGCTCACGTCGAAGGAGGTCCGACCGGCAGCATGATACGCAAGACAGCCGGCGGATGCTTTTGTAGACCCGAAGCCCCGCTTTCCCGGGAGGGACCCCGTCAGGGCTCGCGGAGGCTATGGGCTGCTCCAGGTCGATTCGCTCGCCCCTAGAGCCTCGTGGATCCGCAGCCCTCCAGCATGAAGAACTAGCGAAGAACGAGAATAAATATACAAAATGGAGAGATAAAAAGTAGATGAACACGAAGAAGTAGTAGATTGATTTGTTCGATTGTGTGTTGTTCAATCGGCCGTCACCCCTTAGGTATATAAGAGGGGGCTGGACTTTCCGTGCAAGGAAAAGGCTTGGATTCACGTCCAAAACCCTAGTCAAATTCAGATTGGTTTTGTCCGAACTTTCCAAAACTGTTCGGTCTAAAACTGGCTGCATACTGTGGGTCTTTTTTGAGGTGGTAACGACCTCGGATGGAAACGATCCCAAAAGCAATCTTGACCGTTTCGATGAGACGAACAACTTTCATGTTGAACGTTTTTTCATCAGAGGTCATCTCGAGGGTCAAATCGCTCGTGCAAGACAGCTAATTATTCACGCAGCACATCAGACATACCCACATAGTATGTGTCTGGTTCCGGGCGTCATATTTTTGCTCACTGGAGGGTCGCGCTGTGCGGGCTCTAACTTTTGCATATGATCTCGGATTAAGACGATCTTTATATTAAAATCGATCGTTTCGACGAGACGAAGACAATTTATGTAGATCAGTTTTCCATATGGGGCAGTCTTGAGGGTGTAATCAGCCGAAAAGTGTTCTGGATACAAAATCTCAGTACTTCGAACACAACTTCCGCCTTAGAGATGAGATCGGATGGCTATGACCCAAATATCAAAGTTTCTCTTTTTGATGATACGAAACTTTCTCACTTTGAGAACTTTTTCATTTGAGGCAATATTTATTGCGTTTTGTATCGTGCCAAAATCGGGTGTCAACACATGCCCCCCTGTTTTCTGGCAGAGCTTGCGTGCCAGAAAATACTTTGCCTCGGGTATTGTTTAAGCACGATGTCAATACTCCATCGGCTGTGTATGCTGAGGACGATAATTGTTATCGGCCATATGCTCGGGCTTGTTGCTGCTTGAGTAGAACTTCTTCGGATGATAGTCGTCTGAGAACAACCGTTGGATGTCACAAAGGCCTCCACACAAATTTCTCATGTCAATTCTAACCTTACTTTGTCCAGGTACTCCTTGGAGATATTAGAACCGCTCGACGATACATCGCTAAGCCGTCTTGCCGAGCAATTATAACCATGCACCTCAAAGGAATACCGACAACTATTCGATGACTCAACTCATTGTTGACCAAAGTACACAATCAAGCCCCCGCCAAACATCGTCTGTCTCCTAACATGGATCCTGCAGATAACTATCATCATGAGTCAGAGCTTTTATGCACTAAACCCTTGATCAGTGGCCGAAAAAATAATTAAGTCAGCCTCGCTGGTATTGGCAAACACCGAGCATCGGCTATAGGAGTACAAGATAAACATGATGAACACCGTTAACCAGATGCCCTATTTTGCCAATACAATGAACTCTCGGGGCGATATGAAAATATAGGCCATGCATTCATCTCAAAGGAGCTTGAAAATCCGTCCACCAAAGTGTGAATAGCCGAAATAAATCAGATATTTTAGCTCGGGATATATTGTTGGGCACAAACTCTGATGTGACGGTTGCAGAACATGGATGATGCGCCATTTGGAGTCTCATATAGTGACATGAAAATCGTTGTTTTCGCCTACCGGCTTCATGCTTGTCCTCCCTTACTCCTGCTGGCTTCGCAACAGGAGTTGGCACATCATTCTCGCCTTGACGGCTTCCCTTGGGGACCCATGCCATATTCCTCTTCTCCAACTCTTTGGCCCTGAGCCGCTTCAGCTTTCTTTCTTGCCAATGTGATAAGCCGAGTGAGCATCCCGGCTGTGATTTTGTTTTGTGCACTAGCAACTCTTTCCTGACCATTGGCACTTCCGGCTTGGCCTGTCCAGACTCGATGATTGGGTCCTTGAAAGTTACCCGCTTCACTTCCTTTCCCTCAGTAGCCAACGTAGACCCGGCTGGCTTTGTGTTATTCAGAGTTGGATCTGAAACAGCACACTTGCGGCCATTCTTATTTACTCGGTACACTTGCTTGACCATGTCCATCTTCTTTGCTGACCCCAGACCGATTCTTTTTGGTTGAGTTGGTCTTTCACATGTGGTTGTTGAACAAATGATGATCCTCTCGGAGCTGCAAAATTTTGGTGATGTGGTTTAGAATATGATGGACGGTGTGCCCTTGATTTATACTTGTTCCATGATTGATCTGAATAATAGACAACATGGGGAGGTATCCATGACATCGGCATTGGTGGCCCAAAAGGAGGATATGGAGTCTGTTTGCTCAACTTCTTCCCTCGCCAATCCCGGTCCTCAAATTTATGCCTTAGGGGTGACCTCGATGCTTTTGTTTCACTCGGCCGATAAGCACTCTTTGCCTTACTTATCTTCTGATATTTTTCAAATAACTGCGCGAAAGTGACTTTCGGCTTTTTACCTTTGTGCTTACCATTGCCTTTGCTTTCTTTAACTGTGCGTGCATCGATCTTTGAATTTTCTTGTTGCCCCCAATGATAGATGTCGCCATTGTAGCTTTGATGGAATTCCCATCTTCAAGATTGTTGTTGATGCACTTTTTAACCATATCCTTGCTCGAAGACTTGACCCCATCATCATTGGTGTGTACCTGTTGACCTTTAGGTGAATCGGCTTGAGATAGCCGAGTCAACATTTGATCGCCATCAAAACCAATCTGATCCGACTGGTCATATGATCGTGCCTCAACAAACTTCAATCGTCTCGATTGTGCGGCTTGATGAATCACGTTGTTGTCTTTGATATTCTCTTCAAACAAACATTGCATTTGTTCTTGTCCTGATGGCTCGACATCATGATCAATTATAATAGGATTAGTCGACGATGCACCAACGATGTGATCAACTATGCCCGGACTGAAGGTACACTGCTCGTCCATTAGTTGATATTGTGATACTAGCTCTGAAACAAAACAACCAAGCAGTGTTGGCTTAGCGTCATCCGACTCGGCTATGCATTGATTTTCATCCTCTTTTCCTGATGCTTTTGAATCGGCTTCGAAGGACTTTGGACCTGGCTTTATGTTTCTGCAACCAAAATAATTACAGAATATACGTCTCATCCGAGACCAAATGTTAGCCAGGCATGAAACAAACAAAGTTTTCCATATGAATACAAAGTTCAGTTGGCATGACAAGAACAACTTTGGTTTTGATAAGTTGTCACTATTAGCCTCTATGAATGATACCATGTGTTGACTATCATGATTAGTGACAAGATCATTCCTAACAAATAGATTACTCATTTCAATTGGCCTTTCAAAATTAATTAGAATCTTACTAACAGGTACATCAACAATATGATTTTGACCGAATCAAAAATTGAGTAAACTATCTGCTAGGTGTACCTTTGTGAAGACGTTGGAAGGAGAAGATGGTTGCACCACTGGAACAATACATTGCTCCACTTCTGAATAATTCTCCAACTCCTCTTCCTCTTTTTCTGGATCTGGTGCCTCATCACTCGGATTGCCCGAGTATATTTCACTCGAATTGCCCGAGTATATTTCAGTCGGATTGCCCGAGTGGATTTCACTCGGACGCTCTTTGTCAGTTGAACTTTGCTCGGCCGCATTTTCTTGGTCTTGATGTTCATCGTTAACTGAACTGTGTTCAGCCATATTACTTTGTTCTTGATGCTCATCAATATCTTTAGCACGAAACTCACAAGGTAGCATGTAAGCTCCCTTACATCCAAAAAAAATCGAGCACAGCCAATTTGTTGCGTTTGTCGTTCCTTTGCTCAGCCAAGCTTGCATCTTCTCTGAAGGAAATATGCCCTAGAGGCAATAATAAAGTTATTATTTATTTCCTTATAATCATGATAAATGTTTATTATTCATGCTAGAATTGTATTAACCGGAAACATAATACATGTGTGAATACATAGACAAACAAAGTGTCACTAGTATGCCTCTACTTGACTAGCTCGTTAATCAAAGATGGTTATGTTTCCTAACCATGAACAATGAGTTGTTATTTGATTAACGGAGGTCACATCATTAGTTGAATGATCTGATTGACATGACCCATTCCATAGCTTAGCACCCGATCGTTTAGTATGTTGCTATTGCTTTCTTCATGACTTATACATGTTCCTATGACTATGAGATTATGCAACTCCCGTTTGCCGGAGGAACACTTTGTGTGCTACCAAACGTCACAACGTAACTGGGTGATTATAAAGGGTGCTACAGGTGTCTCCAAAGGTGATGTTGGGTTGGCGTATTTCGAGATTAGGATTTGTCACTCCGATTGTCGGAGAGGTATCTCTGGGCCCTCTCGGTAATGCACATCACATAAGCTTTGCAAGCATTACAACTAATGTTAGTTGTGAGATGATGTATTACGGAACGAGTAAAGAGACTTGCCGGTAACGAGATTGAACTAGGTATTGGATACCGACGATCGAATCTCGGGCAAGTAACATACCGATGACAAAGGGAACAACGTATGTTGTTATGCGGTCTGACCGATAAAGATCTTCGTAGAATATGTAGGAGCCAATATGGGCATCCAGGTCCCGCTATTGGTTATTGACCGGAGACATGTCTCGGTCATGTCTACATTGTTCTCGAACCCGTAGGGTCCGCACGCTTAAGGTTACGATGACAGTTACATTATGAGTTTATGCATTTTGATGTACCGAAGGTTGTTCGGAGTCCCGGATGTGATCACGGACATGACGAGGAGTCTCGAAATGGTCGAGACGTAAAGATTGATATATTGGAAGCCTATGTTTGGACATCGGAAGTGTTCTGGGTGAAATCGGGATTTTACCGGGTTACCGGGAGGTTATCGGAACCCCCCGGGAACCATATGGGCCTACATGGGCCTTAGTGGAAAGGAGAAAGGGGCAGCCCAAGGTGGCTGCGCCACTTCCCCCTCCCCTAGTCCTATTAGGACTAGAAGAAGGTGGCCGGCCCCCCTCTCTCTCTTTCCCCCCTTGGGAATCCTATTTGGAATAGGATTGGGGGGGGGAGTCCTACTCCCGGAAGGAGTAGGACTCCTCCTGCGCCTCCCTCCTTGGCCGGCCAGCCTCCCCCCCTCTACTCCTTTATATACGGAGGCAAGGGACACCTCTAGACACACAAGTTGATCCACGTGATCTATTCCTTAGCCGTGTGCGGTGCCCACTGCCACCATATACCTCGATAATACTGTAGCGGAGTTTAGGCGAAGCCCTGTTGCTGTAGTACATCAAGATCGTCACCACGCCGTCGTGCTGACGGAACTCTTCCCCGACACTTTGCTGGATCGGAGTCCGGGGATCGTCATCGAGCTGAACGTGTGCTCGAACTCGGAGGTGCCGTAGTTTCGGTGCTTGATCGGTTGGATCGTGAAGACGTACGACTACTTCATCTACGTCGTGTCATCGCTTCCGCAGTCGGTCTGCGTTGGGTACGTAGACAACACTCTCCCCCTCGTTGCTATGCATCACATGATCTTGCGTGTGCGTAGGAATTTTTTTGAAATTACTACGAAAGCAACAGTGGCATCCGAGCCAGGTTATTTATGTTGATATTATATGCACGAGTAGAACACAAGTGAGTTGTGGGCGATATAAGTCATACTGCCTACCAGCATGTCATACTTTGGTTCGGCGGCATTGTTGGACGAGACGACCCGGACCAACATTACGCGTACGCTTACGCGAGACCGGTTCCCCCGACGTGCTTTGCACATAGGTGGCTTGCGGGTGACTGTCTCTCCAACTTTAGTTGAACCAAGTATGGCTACGCCCGGTCCTTGCGAAGGTTAAAATGGAGTCTATTTGACAAACTATCGTTGTGGTTTTGATGCGTAGGTGAGATTGGTTCTTGCTTAAGCCCGTAGCAGCCACGTAAAACTTGCAATAACAAAGTAGAGGACGTCTAACTTGTTTTTGCAGGGCATGTTGTGATGTGATATGGTCAAGACATGATGCTGAATTTTATTGTATGAGATGATCATGTTTTGTAACCGAGTTATCGGCAACTGGCAGGAGCCTTATGGTTGTCGTTTTATTGTATGCAATGAAATCGCGATGTAATGCTTTATTTTATTACTAAGCGGTAGTAATAGTCGTGGAAGCACAAGCTTGGCGAGACGACAACGATGCTACGATGGAGAACAAGGTGTCACGTCGGTGACGATGGTGATCACGACGGTGCTTCGGAGATGGAGATCACAAGCACAAGATGATGATGGCCATATCATATCACTTATATTGATTGCATGTGATGTTTATCCTTTTATGCATCTTATCTTGCTTTGATTGACGGTAGCATTATAAGATGATCTCTCACTAAATTATCAAGAAGTGTTCTCCCTGAGTATGCACCGTTGCGAAAGTTCTTCGTGCTGAGACACCACGTGATGATCGGGTGTGATAGGTTCTACATTCAAATACAACGGGTGCAAAACAGTTGCACACGCGGAATACTCGGGTTATACTTGACGAGCCAAGCATATACAGATATGGCCTCGGAACACGGAGACCGAAAGGTCGAGCGTGAATCATATAGTAGATATGATCAACATAACGATGTTCACCATTGAAAACTACTCCATCTCACGTGATGATCGGTTATGGTTTAGTTGATTTGGATCACATAATCACTTAGAGGATTAAGAGGGATGTCTATCTAAGTGGGAGTTCTTTAATTAATTTGATTAACTGAACTTAAATTTATCATGAAACTTAGTACCTGATTAGTATCTTGCTTGTTTATGTTTGATTGTAGATAGATGGCTCGTGCTGTTGTTCCGTTGAATTTTAATGCGTTCGTTGAGAAAGCAAAGTTGAAAGATGATGGTAGCAATTACACGGACTGGGTCCGTAACTTGAGGATTATCCTCATTGCTGCATAGAAGAATTACGTCCTGGAAGCACCGCTGGGTGCCAGGCCTGCTGCAGGAGCAACGTCGGATGTTATGAACGTTTGGCAGAGCAAAGCTGATGACTACTCGATAGTTCAGTGTGCCATGCTTTACGGCTTAGAATCGGGACTTCAACAACGTTTTGAACGTCATGGAGCATATGAGATGTTCCAGGAGTTGAAGTTAATATTTCAAGCAAATTCCCGGATTGAGAGATATGAAGTCTCCAATAAGTTCTGTAGCCGCAAGATGGAGGAGAACAGTTCTGTCAGTGAGCATATACTCAAAATGTCTGGGTATAATAATCACTTGATTCAATTGGGAGTTAATCTTCTAGATGATTGCGTCATTGACAGAATTCTTCAATCACTGCCACCAAGCTACAAGAGCTTCGTGATGAACTATAATATGCAAGGGATGAACAAGACTATTCCCGAGCTCTTCGCGATGCTGAAAGCTGCGGAGGTAGAAATCAAGAAGGAGCATCAAGTGTTGATGGTCAACAAGACCACTAGTTTCAAGAAAAAGGGCAAAGGGAAGAAGAAGGGGAACTTCAAAAAGAACGGCAAGCAAGTTGCTACTCAAGAGAAGAAACCCAAACCTGGACCTAAGCCTGAAACTGAGTGCTTCTATTGCAAGCAGACTGGTCACTGGAAGCGGAACTGCCCCAAGTATTTGGCGGATAAGAAGGATGGCAAGGTGAACAAAGGTATATGTGATATACATGTTATTGATGTGTACCTTACTAATGCTCGCAGTAGCACCTGGGTATTTGATACTGGTCCTGTTGCTAATATTTGCAACTCGAAACAGGGACTACAGATTAAGCGTAGATTGGTTAAGGATGAGGTGACGATGCGCGTGGGAAACGGTTCCAAAGTCGATGTGATCGCAGTCGGCACGCTACTTCTACATCTACCTTCGGGATTAGTATTAGACCTAAATAATTGTTATTTGGTGCCAGCGTTAAGCATGAAAATTATATCTGGATCTTGTTTGATGCGAGACGGTTATTCATTTAAATCAGAGAATAATGGTTGTTCTATTTATATGAGTAATATCTTTTATGGTCATGCACCCTTGAAGAGTGGTCTATTCTTGTTGAATCTCGATAGTAGTAACACACATATTCATAATGTTGAAGCCAAAAGATGCAGAGTTGATAATGAGAGTGCAACTTATTTGTGGCACTGCCGTTTAGGTCATATCGGTGTAAAGCGCATGAAGAAACTCCATTCTGATGGACTTTTGGAACCACTTGATTATGAATCACTTGGTACTTGCGAACCGTGCCTCATGGGCAAGATGACCAAAACACCGTTCTCCGGTACTATGGAGAGAGCAACAGATTTGTTAGAAATCATACATACAGATGTATGTGGTCCGATGAATATTGAGGCTCGTGGCGGATATCGTTATTTTCTCACCTTCACAGATGACTTAAGCAGATATGGGTATATCTACTTAATGAAACACAAGTCTGAAACATTTGAAAAGTTCAAAGAATTTCAGAGTGAAGTTGAAAATCATCGTAACAAGAAAATAAAGTTTCTATGATCTGATCGTGGAGGAGAATATTTGAGTTACATGTTTGGTGTACATTTGAAAAATTGTGGAATAGTTTCGCAACTCGCGCCACCCGGAACACCATAGCGTAATGGTGTGTCCGAACGTTGTAATCGTACTTTACTAGATATGGTGCGATCTATGATGTCTCTTACTGATTTACCGCTATCGTTTTGGGGATACGCTCTAGAGACGGCCGCATTCACGTTAAATAGGGCACCATCAAAATCCGTTGAGACGACGCCTTATGAACTGTGGTTTGGCAAGAAACCAAAGTTGTCGTTTCTGAAAGTTTGGGGCTGCGATGCTTATGTGAAAAAGCTTCAACCTGATAAGCTCGAACCCAAATCGGAGAAATGTGTCTTCATAGGATATCCAAAGGAAACTATTGGATACACCTTCTATCACAGATCCGAAGGCAAGACTTTTGTTGCTAAATTCGGAAACTTTCTAGAGAAGGAGTTTCTCTCGAAAGAAGTGAGTGGGAGGAAAGTAGAACTTGACGAGGTAACTGTACCTGCTCCCTTACTAGAAAGTAGTACATCACAGAAAACTGTTTCAGTGACACCTACACCAGTTAGTGAGGAAGCTAATGATAATGATCATGAAACTTCAGATCAAGATACTACTGAACCTCGTAGATCAACTAGAGTGAGATCCACGCCAGAGTGGTACGGTAATCCTGTTCTGGAAATCATGCTACTAGATCATGATGAACCTACGAACTATGAAGAAGCGATGGTGAGCCCAGATTCCGCAAAATGGCTTGAAGCCATGAAATCTGAGATGGGATCCATGTATGAGAACAAAGTATGGACTTTGGTTGACTTGCCCGATGATCGGCAAGCAATTGAGAATAAATGGATCTTCAAGAAGAAGACTGACGCTGAAGGTAATGTTACTGTCTACAAAGCTCGACTTGTCGCAAAAGGTTTTCGACAAGTTCAAGGGGTTGAATACGATGAGACCTTCTCACCTGTAGCGATGCTTAAATCTGTCCGAATCATGTTACAATTGCCGCATTTTATGATTATGAAATTTGGCAGATGGATGTCAAAACTGCATTCCTGAATGGATTTCTGGAAGAAGAGTTGTATATGATGCAACCAGAAGGTTTTGTCGATCCAAAGGGAGCTAACAAAGTGTGCAAGCTCCAGCGATCCATTTATGGACTGGTGCAAGCCTCTCGGAGCTGGAATAAACGCTTTGATAGTGTGATCAAAGCATTTGGTTTTATACAGACTTTCGGTGAAGCCTGTATTTACAAGAAAGTGAGTGGGAGCTCTATAGCATTTCTGATATTATATGTGGATGACATATTACTGATTGGAAATGATATAGAATTTCTGGATAGCATAAAGGGATACTTGAATAAGAGTTTTTCAATGAAAGACCTCGGTGAAGCTGCTTACATATTAGGCATAAAGATCTATAGAGATAGATCAAAACGCTTAATTGGACTTTCACAAAGCACATACCTTGACAAGATTTTGAAGAAGTTCAAAATGGATCAAGCAAAGAAAGGATTCTTGCCTGTGTTACAAGGTGTGAAATTGAGTAAGACTCAATGCCCAACCACTGCAGAAGATAGAGAGAATATGAAAGATGTTCCCTATGCATCAGCGATACGATCTATCATGTATGCAATGCTGTGTACCAGACCTGATGTGTGCCTTGCTATAAGTCTAGCAGGGAGGTACCAAAGTAATCTAGGAGTGGATCACTGGACAGCGGTCAAGAACATCCTGAAATACCTGAAAAGGACTAAGGATATGTTTCTCGTATATGGAGGTGACAAAGAGCTCATCGTAAATGGTTACGTTGATGCAAGCTGTGACACTGATCCAGACGATTCTAAATCGCAAACCGGATACGTGTTTACATTAAACGGTGGAGCTGTCAGTTGGTGCAGTTCTAAACAAAGCGTCGTAGCGGGATCTACATGTGAAGCGGAGTACATAGCTGCTTCGGAAGCAGCGAACGAAGGAGTCTGGATGAAGGAGTTCATATCCGATCGAGGTGTCATACCTAGTGCATCGGGTCCAATGAAAATCTTTTGTGACAATACTGGTGCAATTGCCTTGGCAAAGGAATCTAGATTTCACAAGAGAACCAAGCACATCAAGAGACGCTTCAATTCCATCCGGGATCTAGTCCAGGTGGGAGACATAGAGATTCGCAAGATACATACGGATCTGAATGTTGCAGACCCGTTGACTAAGCCTCTACCACGAGTAAAACATGATCAACACCAAGGCTCCATGGGTGTTAGAATCATTATGGTGTAATCTAGATTATTGACTCTAGTGCAAGTGGGAGACTGAAGGAAATATGCCCTAGAGGCAATAATAAAGTTATTATTTATTTCCTTATATCATGATAAATGTTTATTATTCATGCTAGAATTGTATTAACCGGAAACATAATACATATGTGAATACATAGACAAACAAAGTGTCACTAGTATGCCTCTACTTGACTAGCTCGTTAATCAAAGATGGTTATGTTTCCTAACCATGAACAATGAATTGTTATTTGATTAACGCGATCACATCATTAAGAGAATGATCTGATTGACATGACCCATTCCATTAGCTTAGCACCCGATCGTTTAGTATGTTGCTATTCCTTTCTTCATGACTTATACATGTTCCTATAACTATGAGATTATGCAACTCCCGTTTACCGGAGGAACACTTTGGGTACTACCAAACGTCACAACGTAACTGGGTGATTATAAAGGAGTACTACAGGTGTCTCCAAAGGTACATGTTGGGTTGGCGTATTTTGAGATTAGGTTTTGTCACTCCGATTGTTGGAGAGGTATCTCTGGGCCCTCTCGGTAATGCACATCACATAAGCCTTGCAAGCATTGCAACTAATGAGTTAGTTGCGGGATGATGTATTACAGAACGAGTAAAGAGACTTTCCGGTAACGAGATTGAACTAGGTATTGGATACCGACGATCGAATCTCGGGCAAGTAACATACCGATGACAAAGGGAACAACGTATGTTGTTATGCAGTCTGACCGATAAAGATCTTCGTAGAATATGTAGGAGCCAATATGGGCATCCAGGTCCCGCTATTGGTTATTGACCGGAGACGTGTCTCGGTCATGTCTACATTGTTCTCGAACCCGTAGGGTCCGCACGCTTATGGTTACGATGACAGTTATATTATGAGTTTATGCATTTTGATGTACCGAAGGTTGTTCGGAGTCCCGGATGTGATCACGGACATGACGAGGAGTCTCGAAATGGTCGAGATGTAAATATTGATATATTGGAAGCCTATGTTTGGATATCGGAAGTGTTCCGGGTGAAATCGGGATTTTACCGGAGTACCGGGAAGGTTACCGGAACCCCCCGGGAGCTAAATGGGCCATGATGGGCCTTAGTGGAAAAGAGAAGAGGCAGCCCTACATGGGCTGTGCGCCTCCCCCCTTCCCCTAGTCCTATTAGGACTAGGAGAGGTGGCCGGCCCCATCTCTCTCTTTTCCCCCTCCGCAAATCCTATTCCAACTAGGATTGGGGGGGAATCCTACTCCCAGAGGGAGTAGGACTCTCCTGGCGCGCCACACCTTGGCCGGCCAGCCTCCCCCCCTCTAGTCCTTTATATACTGAGGCAGAGGCACCCTAGAACAGACAAGTTGATCCACGTGATCTATTCCTTAGCCGTGTGTGGCGCCCCCAGCCACCATAGTCCTCGATAATACTGTAGCGGAGTTTAGGCGAAGCCCTGCTGCTGTAGTACATCAAGATCGTCACCACACTGTCATGCTGACGGAACTTTTCCCCGACACTTTGCTGGATCGAAGTCCGGGGATCGTCATCGAGCTGAACGTGTGCTCGAACTCGGAGGTGCCATAGTTTCGGTGCTTGATCGGTTGGATCGTGAAGACGTACGACTACTTCCTCTACGTTGTGTCAACGCTTCCGCAGTCGGTCTGCATGGGTACGTAGACAGCACTCTCCCCTCTCGTTGCTATGCATCACATGATCTTGCGTGTGCGTAGGAAATTTTTTGAAATTACTACGAAACCCAACATAGGCATCACGTCCGAGACAAGTAGACCGACTCCTCCCTGCATCTACTATTATTACTCCACTCATCGACCGCTATCCAGCATGCATCTAGAGTATTAAGTTGAAGAAAACAAAGTAACGCCTTAAGCAAGATGACATAATTTAGAGGGATAAATTCATGTAATATGATAAAAACCCCATCTTGTTATCCTCGATGGCAACAATACAATACGTGCCTTGCTGCCCCTACTGTCACTGGGAAAGGACACCGCAAGATTGAACCCAAAGCTAAGCACTTCTCCCATTGCAAGAAAAGCCAATCTAGTAGGCCAAACCAAACTGATAATTCGAAGAGACTTGCAAAGATAATCAATCGTACATAAAATAATTCAGAGAAGATTCAAATATTGTTCATAGATAATCTTGATCATAATCCCACAATTCATCGGTCTCAACAAACACACCGCAAAAAGAAGATTACATCAAATAGATCTCCACGAGAGAGGGGGAGAACATTGTATTGAGATCCAAAAAGAAAGAAGAAGCCATCTAGGTACTAACTATGGACCCGAAGGTCTGAGGTAAACTACTCACACTTCATCGGAGGGGCTATGGTGTTGATGTAGAAGCCCTCCGTGGTGGATTCCCCTTCCGGCGGAGCTCCGGAACAGGCCCCAAGATGGGATCTCATGGATACAGAAGGTTGCGGCGGTGCAATTAGGTTTTTGGCACTGTATCTGATCGTTTGGGGGTACGTAGGTATATATAGGAGGAAGGAGTACGTTGGTGGAGCAAAGGGGGGCCCACGAGGCAGGGGTGCGCCCTAGGGGGCGCCCTCCACCCTCGTGGCCACCTCCTTTCTTTCTTGACAGGGGGTCCAAGTCTCCTGGATCATATTTGGTGAGAAGATCACGTTCTTGAAGGTTTCATTCCATTTGGACTCCGTTTGATATTTCGTTTCTTCGAAACACTGAAATAGGCAAAAAACAGCAATTCTGGGCTGGGCCTCCGGTTAATAGGTTAGTCCCAAAAGTAATATAAAAGTGGAAAATAAAGCCCAATATGGTCCAAAATAGTAGATAATATAGCATGGAGCAATAAAAAATTATAGATACGTTGGAGACGTATCAGGCATCCCCAAGCTTAATTCCTGCTCGTCCTCGAGTAGATAAATGATAAAAAAGAATTTTTTATGCGGAGTGCTACTTGGCATAATTTCAATGTAATTCTTCTTAATTGTGGCATGAATATTCAGATCCGAAAGGTTCAAGACAAAAGTTTATATTGACATAAAAATAATAATACTTCAAGCATACTAACAAAGCAATTACGTCTTCTCAAAATAACATGGCCAAAGAAAGTTATCCCTACAAAATCATATAGTCTGGCTATGCTCTATCTTCACCACACAAAGTATTTACATCATGCACAACCTCGATGACAAGCCAAGCAATTGTTTCATACTTTTTACATTCTTAAAACTTTTTCAATCTTCACGCAATACATGAGCGAGAGCCATGGATATAGCACTATATGTGGAATAGAAGGGTGGTTGTGGGGAAGACAAAAAGAGGGGAAGATAGTCTCACATCAACTAGGCGTATCAACGGGCTATGGAGATTCCCATCAATAGATATCAGTGCGAGTAGGGATTGCCATGCAACTGATGCACTAGAGCTATAAGTATATGAAAGCTCATGAAAAGAAACTAAGTGGGTGTGTGTAAGTGCATCTAGTGCCACCCCTAGTTGGTTTTGGAGTATTGACGACAAACCTAGTTGAGGGACTAATGTGTTTGTGAGAATTGCAGGATAACACAGGTAGAAGTCCCTCATTGATTCGGTTTTCCTACCAGAGATGACCCCTAAAAATGTATGAAGACATTGAAGTCAAAGGTGGTATATGAAGATATTCACATTGAAGACTATGACAAGAGAAGACACCACATCAAGCCAATGGAGCTCGAAGACTTAGATCTTTCATAGTTCTCTTTCTTCTGTGTTGAGTCATAGGAACCACCGTACTGTTAAGTGGGGTCCAAGAGAACCAGTCAGAATGACTGAAGTGACGCTTAAACAAAACCTATGTCTTCGAGTGAAGACTTTGAGAGCGAATCTTGTCCAGAGTCGGGCAAGTCAGCTTTGCTTGAAGCCCAAGTAAAGTTGCCGTGTGAGTTTGAAATCTGACCGTAGGAACACATGTCAGTTCCTTAGTGACCCAGGGTCATTTCGGACAAATCAGGTCGGGTTGCCAAGTGGCTATAAATAGCCCACCCCCTACAACCATAAACGGTTGGCTGCTCAGATTTAGAGTACGGATTTTTTCGTTTGAGAGCAACCCACCTCGAAGCCTTTGAGAGAGAATTCCTTGCGAGGATAAAGCCCTAACCACCGAGAGCCAAAGAGAATTAGGCATCACTTAAGTCTTCTTGTCTGTGTAATCTGAAGACTTATTACACTTGAGGACTGTGCATCCTCCAGCCGATTAGGCATCGCGTTCTGAGCATCCAAGAGACATTGTGGATTGCCGGTGAACGAAGTCTGTGAAGGTTTGGGAGTCTACCTTGAAGACTTACCAGAGTGATTGGGTGAGGTCTGTGTGACCTTAGCTCAAGGGGAATACGGTGAGGACTGGGTGTCCTGAGCTGCGTGTTCAGGACTGGGTGTCCGGGACTGTGTGTCCTAAGGTTTAAATACCTAGCCGCCCTAACCAGACGTACAGTTGTCACAGCAACTGGAACTGGTCCAACAAATCATTGTCTTCCGCGAGTCACTGGTTTCATCTTCCCTTCCCTTTACTTACTGTTACTCCTTGTGAAGTCATTGTATGTTCGCACTATCTTTTGTCTTCACTGAGTGACTGCGTGTTCTGTGTGGCTTCACAATATCTTCCTACCTGATCCTTACTACATTGCTGCTATCAGTCATTGTGCTTTCACTCTATTGAATACTTGACTATGGCTTGCCTAGTGTAGTCTACCTTCCGCTGCAGGGTAATAGGTTTATTTCTATCGTTTGTCTTCATAACTTCCACGTTTTGAAGACTTTCATAAAAATCACCTATTCACCCCCCTCTAGTCGATATAACGCACTTTCAATTGGTATCAGAGCAAGGTGCTCCCTTGTTCTGTGTGATTCAGTTTAACCACCTGGAGTTTTAGCTATGTCAACTGCAGGGATAATTAAAGTCTCCGTTGCGTGCCCCGTCTTTGATGGAACTGAATATCCCTACTGGAAGAATAAGATGCGCATGCATCTTGAAGCCATTGACGTCGACCTATGGTATGTCGTCAAGAACGGCGTTCCCAAGGCTGGAGAAGGTATCACTGCTGCTGATGTCAAGAAGTTCGTTCAACTGGACTCTACTGCCAAGAATATCATCTGTGGTCATCTGACCAAAGGACGGTATGGCCGTGTGAGTGCTTTGGAAACATCTAAGCTGGTCTGGGACTGGCTCTCCAAGGTCAATGAAGGCGTCTCAACCCAGAGAGATCAGAGAATCAGTGTCCTTCGCAACCTCTTCAACCGCTTCAAGCGAAATGACAATGAGAATGTCCAGCTCACATTTGACCGACTCACTGACATCACAAATGAGCTTCAAGCCCTCGGCGCTACTGAGATCACCAAACATGAAGTCGTCAAGACACTACTGAGATCACTTGATAGTTCGTTTGACACCCTAGCCCTAATGATTCAAGAACGTCCTGATTTCAAGACACTCGATCCGTCTGACATACTTGAGAGGCTCAACACACATGAGTTTCAGCTTTCTGAGAAAAGAGATATCTACGGTCCAAACTATGGGCGAACTCGTGCCTTGAAGGCAAAAGCTGTCTCCTCATCTGAAGAAGAATCTGACAGCAGTTCGGATGATCCTGAAGACATTGGAAGGGAACTTGCTATGCTTGTGAAGAAGTTCCAAAAATTCACCAAGAAGAAAGGTTTCAGAAAGTCTTCCCGATCAAGCTCAAGGAATGATGAAGCTTCTGCTCACGACTACAAGAAGAAAACATGTCACAAGTGCAAGAAACCTGGCCACTTCATCTCTGAGTGTCCACAGTGGGACAATGAGAACAAAAAGAAGAAGAAGGGCAAGGAATATGACTCTGACGACAAGAAGAAGAAGAAATACTCAAAGTCTTCTTCCAAGTCTTCCTCAAAGTCTTCATCACACAAGAAGAGCTCATCTGGCAAGGCACGTGCATTTGTTGGCAAGGAAATGGATTCAGAGGAGGAGTCTGCTTCTGAGGAGGCGGAGGTGGAGTCTGAGGAGGAGTCTGATTCAGGCGTCGCAAGTCTGGCTACAGCATACGTTGCCAAGTCCATCTTCAACACTGAAGACAATGACTTCATCACCGACACCGATGCAAATGACAAGGACTACTCCGCTTCTACCTACTGCTTCATGGCACGCGGTGCCAAGGTATACACACGCACTACTCACTATCAAACATCTAGTGATGATGACTCTGATTGTGGTTCAATACCCAGCTAAAAAACACTTGCTAAAATTGCAACTGAACAACAGAAAGCTATGGAACATATTCAAAAATTGTTAGACATAAGCGATGATCTGTTAGGTGCTGAAATGACTCGATCTGAATCCTTAACTGAAGACATAAAAAATCTTCACGTTAAGTATGAGGAACTTGAAAGTCGTCATGAAACTCTCTCAACAACTCATGAAAAGCTTTCCTATGATTATGTTCGAAGGAAGCAAGATCTTGAGAAATTGAGAGCGGCTCATGAAGATCTTCAAAAGGAAAACGAGTGACATCGCGCCAAACAGATCAGTTCCGCTCAGGAAGGATTTGAACCACCATGTATTAAATGCATTGAGCGTGATAATTCTACTTCTGTTGCTGAATGTTCTACTGCTACTACTGTTGCAATATCTTCAACTGTTGATGTGGTAACTAACCCCTCTGCTGAGGATACCACTGCTATTGCTGATGAGAATGCTAGGTTGAAGACATTGCTTGAAACAGGGATGCACAAAAGTCTTAAAGGGCATCAGACACTATGTGATGTCCTCAAAAAGCAGATTCTGAACCCAAACCCGAGGAAAGAGGGTGTTGGGTTCGTAAGGAAAATGAATGTTGATGGCTCTTACTGGAAACCTGAGCAGTACCCCAAAACCACGTGGGTTGCTGCAAAGGAACCTTCAACAGATCCATCCAATCTATCTGGCTTCACTTGTGCTAACCCCATTATCATTGATGAATCCCTTGATGCAAACTATAAACTGTTTAAGAATCAGAATGGTGAAGTGTTTGCCAGATACATTGGTACTAACTGCAGGAATGGACCGCCTATGAAGAAGATCTGGGTTCCGAAAAGGTGTCTGGAGAATCTTCCTGTGAATGTCATCATGACACCTCACGTGAAGAAGACAAACCTCAGACCAAAGGCTTCATACGGTCCAAAGGCTTCATAGAGACAGAGGACTCACCTGAGTCGCACTAACGCAAATGTTTTGCAGGGAAACCATACTCAGGCATATGAATATGAGAGCGGTTCATCAAACCGCCATGTTCATAAGACCAAGAACTATTCTGCTTATTCTTATGAGTACTATTGTCCGCCTGCAAGACTGTTTGCTAGGGCTCCAAAGCCAAAGTTCTCAGATGCTGCACTTAGACTTATTGCTTCTAAGCCACCCTTGAAGATGTGGGTGGATAAGAAAGCTTAACTCTCTTTTGCAGGGAAAGGTCTCCAGCAGAAAACCAAAATCGTCTGACGCTATTGCTGGGGACCTTAAACATCTTGTAGGGCGCAAGATCAAATGCCCGAATGGTCTTACTATGTACTTCGTTCCTGAATCGCTTGCTACTCTCCCTATTAGTCCTAATCTGGATCTAAGATTTCATAACCCACTGGTTCGTCAAATGTTTTTCCTTCACAATGCTCTTCGTGAAGCCTATCCCCCTAACTGCACTGTAGGGTATGACACCAGCGTCTTCAGAATGGATTATTGATAGTGGGTGTACAAATCACATGACTGGCAAAAGAAGCCTTCTTATGGACTCAACCTTACGTCCATCCGACAAGAGCCAGATCACATTTGCTGACACTGGTAAAAGTAAGGTATTGGGTCTAGGTAGAGTTGCAATCTCAAGGGATCAACACATGGATAAAGTCATGTTTGTTGAATCCCTTGGCTTCAACTTAATGTCTGTCTCAATGCTTTGCGATTTAAACATGATCGTAATATTTGGAAAATATCGTTGCCTTGTTCTAATGGAATCTGACAAGTCTCTAGTATTTGAAGGGTATCGAAAAGATGATTTGTACGTGGTAGATTTCTCAGCAGGACCACAGCTTGTCGTATGTCTTCTAGCAAAAGCTTCAGAATGCTGGCTCTGGCATCGGAGGCTTGGGCATGCTGGCATGAGGAACCTCCACACCCTGGCAAAGAAGAAGCATGTCATAGGCATCGAGGGCGTCAATTTCAAGAAAGATCACTTATGCGGTGCCTGTGAGGCAGGAAAGATGACGAGGGCCAAACATCCCTCGAAGACAATCATGACCACTACTCGACCCTTCGAACTGCTTCACATGGATCTTTTCGGTCCCACTCATTACTCAACTCTTACTACTACTGCTTGTCTCTATGGCTTTGTCATTGTTGATGATTATTCTAGATATACTTGGGTGCACATAATCCTTTACAAGACTGAAGTGCAGGATGTCTTCAGACGCTTCGCCAATCGAGCAATGAACAACTATGGCGCCAAGATAAAGCATATCAGAAGTGACAATGGCACAGAATTCAAGAACACTGGCCTTGATACATATCTTGATACCTTGGGCATCACACATGAATTCTCAGCCCCGTACACGCCACAGTAGAATGGGGTCATCGAACGCAAGAACAGAACACTCATTGAGATGGCCAGAACGATGCTAGATGAATAAAAGACTCCAAGAAAATTCTGGCCTGAAGGCATTGATACTGCATGCCGTACAATCAACCGTGTTTATCTTCACAAGCTTCTGAACAAGACAACTTATGAGCTCCTTACTGGCAAGAAGCCAAATGTCAGTTACTTCAGAGTATTTGGCGCCAGGTGCTGGATCAAGGACCCACATCACACCTCAAAGTTTGCACCAAAAGCACATGAGGGTTTTATGCTTGGATATGGAAAGGATTCGCACTCCTACAGAGTCTTCAATCTCTTTCATTACAAAGTGGTTGAAACAGTGGATGTGCGGTTCGATGAGACCAACGGTTCACAAAGAGAGCAACTGCCAAATGTGCTAGATGAAGTTCCATCCAGTGAATCAATCAAGCTAATGGGAACTGGAGAAATTATACCTTCTGAAGCTCATCCTGAAGAAGAACTTATCATCTCAGCACCTAATCAACATGAAGACAATGCTCAGCCTGAAGACATTCCTTCTGACAACGACAATGATCAGCAAGAGCAAAATCTTCGCCCTGTACATCCTCGCGTTGCCAATGAAGTGTAGATTGAAAGAATAATTGATAGCATCAATGCACCCAGTCCACTCACTCGTTCAAGGGCAACTCAGCTAGCAAATTTCTGTGGGCACTTCGCATTCGTCTCAATAACAGAACCCAAGAAAGTTGAAGAAGCCTTCATGGAACCTGAATGGATTCAAGCTATGCAAGACGAGCTTCAACAGTTTGAGCTGAATAATGTATGGGAACTGGTCAAGCGTCCCGATCCTCGGAAGCACAACATAATAGGCACCAAATGGATATACCACAACAAGCAAGATGAGCATGGTCAAGTTGTCAGAAACAAAGCTCATCTCGTTGCTCAAGGATATACTCAAGTGGAAGGCATTGACTTCGATGAAACATTTGCTCCTGTGGCTAGACTTGAAGCCATACGCATACTGGCCTATGCAAATCATCACAACATACTTCTTTATCAAATGGATGTGAAGAGCGCCTTCCTCAATGGCAAGATTGAAGAAGAAGTGTATGTTGCACAACCTCCTGGCTTTGAAGATCCAAAACATCCTGACATGGTATACAAGCTCAACAAGGCACTGTATGGCCTCAAACAAGCCCCTCGGGCCTGGTATGACACACTCAAATACTTCCTGAAGAGCAAAGGCTTCATACCTAGTTCTCTCGACCCCACTCTCTTCACGAAGACATATGATGGTGAACTGTTTGTGTGCCAAATATATGTGGATGGCATTATCTTCGGCTGCACCAATCAGAAGTACAGTGAAGAGTTTGGATATATGATGCAAGAGCAATATCAAATGTCTATGATGGGAGAGCTGAAGTTCTTTCTCGGTCTTCAAATACGACAGCAACACAACGACATCTTCATATCTCAAGAGAAGTATCTCAAAGATTGCCTGAAGAAGTTTGGTATGCAAGACTGCAAAGGCTTCACGACGCCAATGCCAGCCAAGCATCATCTGGGTCCTGACGACAATGGTAAAGAGTTCAATCAAAAGCATCATATAAATTCTCCCGAAGCAAGTTCCTGTTTGTCCAGCAAGCGAAAATCTTTGAAGCCTTTGAACGTGTTGAAGCCTTTCAGTTTAAAGTTCATGGCTTCAGAGAAATCAGCAAGGAAGGGTGGCAGAAAGCGTCATGGAGAAACATCTAGAGATCTGCCAGATGACCTCTCAGAACTGTACAAGACAGATCCTGAAGAGGATTACAATCAGCGCAAGACCCGAATCCAATGGATTCGAAGATATTGGGCAGAACAATGGTTCAAATACCAGATTTGTAACCCAGGAATATGCTGAGAAAAATGCCATCAAGAGACCGTGGGGAGACATCCTATACAAGAATCTTCAACCCAGGTCCAGAGATGAAGCCATTGAACAAGGCTTCTATCCCTGCATGGTCCGTGGGCCACAGCCTGTTGATGCACACCCATCGTCACTACTATGGTGTCGTGACGACATTCTGTTCAAGCGCAACTTCCAGTTTG
Organism: Triticum urartu; assembly: GCF_003073215.2. Classification (NCBI taxonomy): domain Eukaryota; kingdom Viridiplantae; phylum Streptophyta; class Magnoliopsida; order Poales; family Poaceae; genus Triticum; species Triticum urartu. The sequence continues at coordinate 8,438,386 of NC_053027.1, forward strand.
CCCAGAACTCAGCGAAGCAAAACAAGAAGACATTGGGACTAGACTTCAACCCTGGTCCCTCAGCTCCAAGGGCTGATGGCACACGAGATGCAGAACCCAATGTCGTCGGTCCTTTCTACAACCTTGAAGGCCTCATCACCCATATCTTGGTTCAAGGGACTGCAGTGAATGAGCCTGCAGCTGACGCTGAATCAGATGAAGCGCCTGCAGCGCCGAAGCCAAAGAAGTTGAAGAAGCCTAAAGCTTCAAAGCCTGCCCCTTCACCAAAAATCTCACGGGCGAAGCCACTGGCAACTGCACCTCCTGAAGACAGTGTGCAGTCCGAAGATTTATCACGCATCTCCAAGCCCCAGAAGGTCAAGATGCCTCTGCCACACACCGGCCAAGAGCTAACAGCTGCTGCCATTCTGCGCAATGATGCCATTGATCTGTCAAGTGATGAAGATCTTGCAGATGACGCTCTTGAGCAACTCATCAAGAGCAAAGAAGAAGCAGAAATCTTCAATGATCTGCCTCTCTTTGATGTAACAATCATCCACAACTTCATTGATGAATGGTTTGACACGCCAAACATCAGCTTCGAAGATCTCCAACTACCCATTGGCCTCAGTGTCGCCTTCCATGGCGCCATTGCTTCAGAGTTAGCTATCGCCCAGCGCATTGTTGAACTGAAGCAGAAGATTGACTTTGAGAAATCTCAGTTCAAGAAGCATATGGCCAAGCTCAGCGTGCAAGACGTGAAGAATTTCAAGATTATGCTGCACGAGCTCAAGGAAGCCTTTCTAAAGAAACGTGCAGAAGCTCAGGGTTCTCGTGAGCGCATGAAGGTCCTGGCTGATAGGTGTGTGCAAGCCTACAATGAGGCTGAGAAGCGCAAGGCCCTTGGGCGTCCTGGCATCGACCCCAGGATGGCTGCCAAGAAGCAGAAGAAGCCCGCTATGGCTGAACCTGAAGCACCAAGGCAGGAAGGCAGATCCCCTTGTCTTCCCAACTAGCATGACTGGCCCGAAGCCAAAGGTCAGGTCAACCGCTTCAGAACATAAGAAGACCAGGACTGCTGAGGCTGAAGCAAGGAAGAGAAAACATCCTGAAGCCTCTGCTACTGCCCCCGCCAAGAAGAAAAGAATGACCAAGAAGGAACGGGCTGCTCCCACAGAGCCCTTGATTGTTGAACCCATTTCCATGGTTCACCCCGACGCCGATCCACAAGAACGTCAACTGACTGTCCATGAGCCTACTTTCATAGAGGCTCATGAAGCTGAAGACTTTCCAGCAGCTGATCCCATCGCTGCTGAAGACATTGGTCATCATGACCATGTTGAAGATGATGCAGCCCTTCCTCAGCTAGAACACCAACAGGTAGCATCGCCTGTGCTAACGCACAGCAAACTCATCAGCATTGGTCGTCCACTGACGCCAATTGCACAGGATGCTTCATGGGCGGATCGCCCACAAGAGAATGAAGACCTTGAGGCCCAGCCAACAGCAACTCCACAGGCGTCACCCGCATTGCGCAGGCTTCGCAAAGGTCCAAGGCCTCAAGTCTCTGCTGAAGACAATCCGGCTGCATCAGCCGTGGAAGAAGAAGTCCCACAAGTTGCCACTCCCCTGTCCCACCAAGAAGCAGTTCTCGAGGAGAACGTGATCGTGACCGATCCTCCTGCTCATCAAGTGGAGGTTGAACATCTTGAGGCTGCCACCACCAACACCACTGAAGCCACTGACGGTGTCATGGCTGAAGCTAATGTGGAGCCCTCACCAACAAAAGCACCAGAAGTCAGCGAAGCCACTGATCCCGCCACTTCTGTTCCTGAGTCTGCTGCCGGTCCCCAGTTCAACTATCATGTTGAGCACAGGAATCAGGTACAGAAGCCAATCCCAAGATTGCCAAGGTTCCCAGGTCCTGCATCAGCACCTGGCTCCTTCAATATTAATGGCTTCAGTGCAGACAACACATTCTTCAACAGGTCCAGGAACCCCTACTCCAGGGAAAGAATATCATCTGATCGGTTCTGGAGTTATCCGCAGCGAAGCTATTACTCATGCGTTCTTTACAACCAAGGTCGCATCTTCCCACACAAGCGCCTTAACATTGAAGCAATAGCTGGTCTGCCCTGTATGGAAGAAGATCTGTATTGCTTCAAAGAGGTTGGACGGCTGCCGTTCGTCACTGACCAAGAGCATTGGAATGAAGAGTTGCTGCTCCAATTTTATGCCACACTTCACATCCGCGGGTATAGCAGAGATCCGAAGACTTGGGTCCTGGAGTGGATGACAGGAAACGTTCATCACGAAGCCAAAGCCTTTGACATCATTGAGCTCACTGGTTTGCCCACTCCTGGCGATCTCTATGAGCATGGCTGTCAGCTTCATAGTGAAGCTATTGAGAGCATCTTTCAGAAGACTGAACCTAATATGAGTCAGATGCTCAGTATGATGAAGCCATTGCCCCAAGATGCTGCTTATCCCACAGAGCTCTTCGTTGAAGACCTTGAGTATCTGCCAAGAACCATTTATCACATCATAAGGCAAACTCTCTGGCCAATCAAAGGACATTCTCCCCATGCCAAGCTGGAAGGTGCAATGAAGACTTTGGTCTTCTACATTCTTCATGGAAAATGCTTCAATACACAGGATTTCTGCATTCGCCAACTTGCTGCATCTGGCTCTGATCTGTTTGGTTTGAAGTTCTACGCCCCTTGGGTGATGCGTCTGATCAAACTTCACTCCACTATCTCATATCAGCCCTCGGCCCGCAACCATCGGATCTTTTTGCCTGATGTGGATATGTCTATTGAAGCCATCTATCCCGAGCCTGCCAAGGAACCTCTCAGTCTTCAGAATGCAGAGCATCAAAGTTTCACTCAGAATGTTGAAGGCATGGAAGCCGTAACTCGTGTGTATCCTTTGGCTGGCACTACACGTGCACCGCATCCTGCTCTCACTGAAGCCACTGACAGTACAACTGCTCCACGACCCAAGAAGCACACTCGTGTTCTCAACGACCGAGATCTTCTTGTGGCTCTTCATCAGAAACAGGATAGGCATCATGACTGGCTGAAGCGTCAGATGCAAAGCCTCTTGGTGGATGTTAATCGCATTCGCAATCTTGCCACCAAGAATGCTTTTGTTGCCCATGAAACCTCTCGCCGCACATGGAAAGGGCTAACGCTGATGTGTTCTGAAGATGATCTTCAAGAGGATGGCTTCACTGAGCGATTCAAGTTTGACCCCACACCTCCTCGAAGGGCAGTGTTTCGACGAACTCCATCCCTTGAAGACTCTGAGTTCTCTTCCTCTCCTGCAACTGTGAATGCCAGAGTGATCGAGGATGAAGACGATGCTACTTCACCGCCACCTCCTTCAGCACGCTTCGACTCTGCTCCAAGCTCTTCAGCACCGCCAAACACCACCAATGACCCTGCTGCTTCACCTACTCCTCATGGGAACGAGTAGATGCTCTATGTCTTCAAACCTTTTTGGTCCTTACTGACAAAAGGGGAAGAAGCATATGAGGTTGATAGTCTTCAAGCGGGTCCATATGGGCGGGTGCTTTATATTTTGCTTCGTGCTTACAACTCTCATTTTGCTACATTTGGTTCTTTGAGTTGTAACACTTAAACTCGATGGTCGTCTGCTACTTATCTGCCACCTTGTGTTGCGATGATAAATTCCGCATGTGCAACGATAAATTCCGCACTTAGATCATTCTGCAGACGTCCATTTTCCATTATGCATGTCATTATCTTCATATACTTTCACATGCATAGTGGATTGTCATCATAAGTTGAAGTGGATCTCCGCAAGTACAACCTGCCATGTGCATTTGCATTCCAAAAGCAAATTACTTATATGCACATCTTCAGGGGGACCCCTTGCAACTTATGAAGACAATTCCTTATCCTTTACAATTTCACAGATTATATTCCCCGTTGAAAACTTCAACTAGTTTGTCATCAATCACCAAAAAGGAGGAGATTGTAAGTGCATCTAGTGCCACCCCTAGTTGGTTTTGGAGTATTGACGACAAGCCTAGTTGAGGGACTAATGTGTTTGTGAGAATTGCAGGATAACACAGGTAGAAGTCCCTCATTGATTCGGTTTTCCTACCAGAGATGACCCCTAAAAATGTATGAAGACATTGAAGTCAAAGGTGGTATATGAAGATATTCACATTGAACTATGACAAGAGAAGACACCACATGAAGCCTATGGAGCTCGAAGACTTAGATCTTTCGTAGTTCTCTTTCTTCTGTGTTGAGTCATAGGAACCACCGTACTGTTAAGTGGGGTCCAAGAGAACCAGTCAGAATGACTGAAGTGATGCTTAAACAAAACCTATGTCTTCGAGTGAAGACTTTGAGAGCGAATCTTGTCCAGAGTCGGGCAAGTCAGCTTTGCTTGAAGCCCAAGTACAGTTGCCGTGTGAGTTTGAAATCTGACCGTTGGAACACGTGTCAGTTCCTTAGTGACCAGGGTCATTTTGGACAAATCAGGTCGGGTTGCCAAGTGGCTATAAATAGCCCATCCCCTACAACCATAAATGGTTGGCTGCTCAGATTCAGAGTACGGCTTTTGTCGTTTGAGAGCAACCCACCTCGAAGCCTTTGAGAGAGAATTCCTTGCGAGGATAAAGCCCTAACCACCCAGAGCCAAAGAGAATTAGGCATCACTTAAGTCTTCTTGTCTGTGTGATCTGAAGACTTATTACACTTCAGGACTGTGCATCCTCCAGCCGGTTAGGCGTCACGTTCTGAGCATCCAAGAGACATTGTGGATTGCCGGTGAACGAAGTCTATGATGGTTTGGGATTCTACCTTGAAGACTTACCAGAGTGATTGGGCGAGGTCTGTGTGACCTTAGCTCAAGGGGAATACGGTGAGGACTGGGTGTCCTGAGCTGCGTGTTCAGGACTGGGTGTCCGGGACTGTGTGTCCTAAGGTTTAAATACCTAGCCGCCCTAACCAGACGTACAGTTGTCACAACAACTGGAACTGGTCCAACAAATCATTGTCTTCAGCGAGTCACTGGTTTCATCTTCCCTTCCCTTTACTTACTGTTACTCCTTGTGAAGTCATTGTATGTTCTCACTATCTTTTGTCTTCACTGAGTGACTGCGTGTTCTGTGTGGCTTCACAATATCTTCCTACCTGATCCTTACTACATTGCTGCTATCAGCCATTGTGCTTTCACTCTATTGAATACTTGACTATGGCTTGCCTAGTGTAGTCTACCTTCCGCTGCAGGGTAATAGGTTTATTTCTATCGTTTGTCTTCATAACTTCCATGTTTTGAAGACTTTCATAAAAATCGCCTATTCAACCCCCCTCTAGTCGATATAACGCACTTTCAGTGTGCATCCGACTCGCTTGCTCACGAAGACCTAGGGCATTTGAGGAAGCCCATCATTGGAATATACAAGCCAAGTTCTATAAAAGTAAAATTCCCACTAGTATATAAAAGTGACAAAATGAGAGACTCTCTATCATGAAGATTATGGTGCTACTTTGAAGCACAAGTGTGGTAAAAGGATAGTAACATTGTCCCTTCTCTCTTTTTCTATCATTTTTTTATTTGGGCCTTTTCTCTCTTTTTTTATGGCCTCTTTTTTTTGTCCGGAGTCTCATCCCGACTTGTGGGGGAATCATATTCTCCATCATCCTTTCCTCACTTGGGACAATGCTCTAAAAATGATGATCATCACACTTTTATTTTCTTACAACTCAATAATTACAACTCGATACTTTGAACAAACTATGACTCTATATGAGTGCCTCTGACGGTGTACCGGGATATGCAATGAATCAAGAGTGACATGTATGAAAGAATTATGAACGGTGGCTTTGCCACAAATACGATGTCAACTACATGATCATGCTAGCAATATGACAATGATGGAGCATGTCATAATAAATGGAACGGTGGAAAGTTGGATGGCAATATATGTCGGAATGGCTATGGAAATGCCATGATAGGTAGGTATGGTGGCTGTTTTGAGGAAGGTATATGGTGGGTGTATGATACCGGCGAAAAGTGCACAGTATTAGAGAGGCTAGCAATGGTGGAAGGATGGGAAAAGTACGTATAATCCATGGACTCAACATTAGTCATAAAGAACTCATATACTTATTGCAAAAATCAAGAAGTTATCAAAGCAAAAGTATTACGCACGTGCTCCTAGGGGGATAGATTGGTAGGAAAAGACCATCAATCGTCCCCGACCGCCACTCATAAGGAAGACAATCAATAAATAAATCATGCTCCGACTTCATCACATAACGGTTCACCATACGTGCATGCTACGGGAATCACAAACTTTAACACAAGTATTTCTCAAATTCACAACTACTCAACTAGAATGACTCTAATATCACCATCTTCATATCTCAAAACAATTATCAAGCATCAAACTTTTCTTAGTATTCAACACACTCAAAAGAAAGTCTTACAAATCTTGAATACCAAGCATATTATTATTATTAGGCAAATTACCATGCTATTTAAGACTCTTAAAATATTCTAAGTGAAGCATGAGAGAACAATAGTTTCTTTAAAACAAATCCACCACCTGCTCTAAAAGATATAAGTGAAGCACTAGAGCAAAACTATATAGCTCAATAGATATAAGTGAAGCACATAGAGTATTCTATCAAATTCCAATTCATGTATGGCTCTCTCAAAAGGTGTGTACAGAAAGGATGATTGTGGTAAAATAAAAAACAAAGACTCAAATCATACAAGACGCTCCAAGCAAAACACATATCATGTGGTGAATAAAAATATAGCTCCAAGTAAAGTTATTGATGGAAGTAGACGAAAGAGGGGATGCCTTCCGGGGCATCCCCAAGCTTTGACTTTTTGGTGTCCTTAGATTATCTTGGGGGTGCCATGGGCATCCCCAAGCTTAGGCTCTTGCCACTCCTTGTTCCATAATCCATCAAAAGATTTCACCCAAAACTTGAAAACTTCACAACACAAAACTCAACAGAAATCTCGTGAGCTCCGTTAGCGAAAGAAAACAAAAGACCACTTCAAGGTACTGTAATGAACTCATTCTTTATTTATATTGGTGTTAAACCTACTGTATTCCAACTTCTCTATGGTTTATAAACTATTTTACTAGCCATAGATTCACCAAAATAAGCAAACAACACACAAAAAACAGAATCTGTCAAAAGCAGAACAGTCTGTAGTAATCTGTAACTAACACAAACTACTGGAACTCCAATGTAACATCCCAAATTTTCAATTTGGAATGTTATACATTAGATCATCATTGCATATCATATTTTATTTGCTTTTGGCATGATCCTGGAAAATCATACGCAACTCAAGGACCCACGGAGAGAGTTGGGGATTTCGTTATTTTCATATTTGAGTTTTCTCCAATTTTGAAAATAGGATCATTTGATTTTATTTATTTTATCTTCAATTATTTTTATTATAAAAATATGAGAAAGGGAATAAAATGACTTTCCCAAAATAAAGAAATATTGAGGATATAATAATAAATCAAATAAGATTTTATTTTGGAGTTTATTGCTATTTTATTTGAATTTAGGAAAAGTGTGCGTTTTTCAAAATTGCATTTAGGCCCCATATAAATGTTCACCTTGTCCAGCTTGATTTTAGAAGTCGGGGAAAATTCATTTCGGGTTTTTTGGAGTCCGTTTAGTATTTCTTTTGTTTGTTTTTCTGCGCGTAATTATTTTATATAAAACAACGAAACCGACTTTGGGCCGTGTTCGTCCTGGACTCTGTCTGGCCGGGCCTTTATATAGCCCCGAGCCCCAAGCCCACCCCGCGCCAACCCTAACCCTAGCCGCCCCAAGCCGCCGCCGCCGCGCGCCGCTGCCGCCGGACGCCGGCGCCTCGCCGCCCCGCCCCCGCCGATCCCGCCGCCCGAGCCGCCCCGTCCCGCCGACCCGCCGCCCGAGGTTGACCCTGCCCCGCCGCCGGTTTTTCCTAGAAAATCGTTCGATTTTTCGCTGGTTTTCGTTCGGTTTTTTTAGTTTCCGTTTTTTATTAGATCGGTTTTTTTTCGGTTAGTGTCGGTGTCAAAACCGGCGGATCTCGGGTAGGGGGTCCCGAACTGTGCGTCTAGGCGGATGGTAACAAGAGACAAGGGACACGATGATTTTACCCAGGTTCGGGTCCTCTTGATGGAGGTAAAACCCTACTCCTGCTTGATTAATATTGATGATATGGGTAGTACAAGAGTAGATCTACCACGAGATCGAGGAGGCTAAACCCTAGAAGCTAGCCTATGGTATGATTGTTGTCCTTCCTACGGACTAAAACCCTCCGGTTTATATAGACACTGGAGAGGGTTAGGGTTACACAGAGTCGGTTACAATGGTAGGAGATCTACATATCCGTATTGCCAAGCTTGCCTTCCACGCCAAGGAAAGTCCCTTCCGGACACGGGACGAAGTCTTCAATCTTGTATCTTCATAGTCCAGGAGTCCGGCTGAAGGTATAGTCCGGCTATCCGGACACCCCCTAATCCGGGACTCCCTCAGTAGCCCCTGAACCAGGCTTCAATGACGACGAGTCCGGCGCGCAGATTGTCTTCGGCATTGCAAGGCGCGTTCCTCCTCCAAGTACTTCATAGAAGATTTTGAACACAAAGGATAGTGTCCGGCTCTGTAAAATAAGTTTCCACATATTGCCCTAGAGAGGATAATATTTACACAAATCTAATCTGCTGACGTATTCCATAGCGTGACATCACACCACGGCCAAGCCTTTATTTGAATCGTTTTATTGTCCCACCTCAGCATGTTTAGCGAGGTGGTTTCCTTGGCACGTCTTGTCGAAGCAGAGATCTTGTCCCCTTATCCCGGGATTCTCATCAATACGGGCGTGGGTAACTGTAACATCCCAAATTTTCAATTTGGAATGTTATACATTAGATCATCATGCATATCATATTTTATTTTTCTTTTGGTTTTGATCCTAGAAAATCCTAAGCAACTCAAGGACCCACGGAGAGAGTTGGGGATTTCGTTATTTACATATTTGAGTTTTCTCAAATTTTGTAAACAAGATCATTTGATTTTATTTATTTTATCCTTAATTATTTCTATTACAAAAATATGAGAGAGGGAATAAAATGACTTTCCCAAAATATAGAAATATTGAGGATTTAATAAAAAAATTAAATAAGATTTATTTCGGAGTTTTTCGGTATTTTTATTTGAATTTAGGAAAAATGCTCGTTTTTCAAAATTGCATTTAGGGCCCAGATAAATGTTCACTTTATCGGGCTTGATTTTAGAAACCCGGGAAAATTTATTTCGTGATTTTTGGAGTCCGCTTAGTATTTCATTTTATTTTTCTTCCGAGCGTATTTAAAAAAACGCGGAACCGACTATGGGCCGTACTCGGCCAGGACACCGCCGGCCGGGGCCTTTATAAGCCGGGGAAAGCCAGCCCAAAGGCCAGCCGCCCTGAAACCCTAACCCTAGCCCAGCCGCCGCCAGCCGCCGCCGCCGGAGCCGCGCATCGCCCGAGGTTCGCCGCCCCTCGAAATCCGTGCCGTTTTAAAAAAAATCCGTTCGTCGTTTTTCTTTTTCATCGGATTTTCCGCGGTTATTTTCTGATCGCGATTTCTGATCCGATTTTCGTTTTAGTATAACTTTTCGCTCGTTTATCGGAATCAGGCGATTCAAGCGCCTGGAGTTTCGTCTCGAAACCCTCCATCTGATTAATCAACTTAAACAAGTTTTTGCTACTATAAAATTTGACTTAGATCCAGATTACTAGAACGAAGTTGTTTTCTTTCGCCGTTTGATTTCTTTTGCTTCGATCGATTTGATTCTTTTTGCAAACCAGGGTTCTTAAGTTGAACTTTCTGGTTAGATCTTCTATTTGAGTTTTACCTGTGCATTAGATTAGTACTTATTGTATGCTTGTTTGTTTGTCTGCGATAGAATACCCGGAGTGCGCCGCCTGTTACTTTGAATCTCTAGGTTTCGCGGATCATCAGCAAGCCAAGTAACACTTTGATCATACCTTTTCTACAACCCAGTTTTATTGCATTAGATAAATCCTCACACATTGCATAATTAGGATCTAATTAAATTGTGGGATGGGAAGTAGATGAGGTAGTACCTATTACCTGTTTATTATCAAACCTTTGGGAATTACTCTACGTTTGCTTATTATGCCATGCTATGCTAGTAGACGTGGATTGGGTGAGTGATATCCATGACAGATGTGAGATTATTAATTAATGGTTTATCTAAGGTGGCAACCTAACACACATCTGGGTGGATTGAGGCACCTGGGTATTCCAGGACTTGCCTGTTTTTCTTTTGGACCGCCACCCAGGCTCAAAGGGATCATGAGATTATTCATACTAGAAACTTCCGTGTGCAGCCACAAGCCATTATGGGCTCTGGCATAGTTGACTAAGTTGTGCGAACTCTTACAGTGCTAGACTAGCAGATGTAGGGGATGTAGGTGGTACGGTCTACCCGATCGTAAGGTGCTAGCGCTTCTGAAAGACTATGTCTCGGTCATCCGTCTTCTCAAACACCATGTAGTGCGAGAAACCAAACGGAGGCGATCGAGCCTTGTGGGGAAAAGTGCGCAAACCTCTGTAGAGTGTAATAAACTAATCATGGTTAGCCGTGTCCCCGGTTATGGACATCTTGAGTATCTAGTACTTGGATTTTCATGTGAATCTCAACATGTTACTTTAAAATTAATTTTGTTGGGTTAATGATGATGCTTAATTGGGATTGAGAATGCTGTCAACCATTCTCAATGTTTAACAACCACCATGATAGTAATTAAATTTATTCCTTTGAAGTAGGGAAAAATTGGCTTTACGCAAAAATTGTAACCATAGAGCTTTCCACCGGCCAAATATGCATATAGTATAGCTGTTGCATTCCATTACTCTCTATGTGTTACCTTGCCAGCATATTCCATGTGCTGACCCGTTTTCGGGATGCAACGTTAATGTTGCAGACTTTTTAGACGATGATTAAGGAGTTTTTAGGTCGTGGTTCTATACTCAGTGATGCCGTTGGAGTTGATGGACTCACTTATCTTCCAAGCCTTCCGCTGTTATTGTAATAAGTTCTCTTTTGAGACACTCGATGTAATAAGTGTGTGATTGCTACTCTGTTATAAATCCTTCGAGTACTGTGTGGTGTCAGCATTACTGATCCAGGGATGACACCGGAGCACAGAGATCAGACTGTTTGAGGTCTGGTCGCTACAGTAACCCAACCACGCCATTGATTACGGCGCTTGGGAGATAAGCGAGTTTTATCAGGCTAGTGGGGACGCATAGTCGCGTCCGCCCATATAAGGGGATAAGAATCCATATTTTTCATCCACGCCTTCTTCCTCCTTTGCTCATCCATTTCCGCACACTCGAGCTCCAGCACCCAAGTCCGCACTCCCCACCTCAACCTTCTCCAGCCATGTCCGGAGCGGGAGGCAAGTGGATGGTCTCCTCCGTCACGGAGGGACACATCAAAAAACCGAGGAAGGCCAGATACTTGTCTAACGACATCGCGCACCGGCTTCCCGAAGAGGGGCAGCTCCTCCCCACCCCAAGGCCCCATGAGAGGGTAGTGTTCCTTCCCCACTTCCTCCGCGGACTGGGCTTTCCTCTCCACCCATTCGTCCGGGGGCTCATGTTCTACTATGGCCTGGATTTCCACGATCTGGCCCCGAACTTCATCCTCAACATCTCGGCGTTTATCGTCATGTGCGAGGCTTTCCTCTGCATCCGCCCCCATTTTGGCCTATGGCTCAAGACTTTCAATGTCAAGCCAAAGGTGGTGCGCGGCAAGGCGGAGTGTGGAGGTGCCATGGCGGGCAAGATGCCCAACGTCTTATGGCTCAAGGGCTCCTTTGTGGAGACCCTAAAGGGGTGGTAATCGGGGTGGTTTTACATCACCGAGCCGCGCGACCCTGAATGGGTCGCAGCCCCCGAGTTTCGATCCGGACCCCCTACGCGGCTCACGTCCTGGAAAGAGACGGGCCTATCGTGGGGCAACAAAGGAGAGGTGACTGGACCGCAAACATGCATCCAAACCCTGGTGAACAAGCAGCTCAAGCTTGTCAACGTAGTCCAGGTTATGCTCATCCGCCGGATCCTCCCGTGTCAACAACAGGCTTTCAACCTGTGGGAGTTCGACCCGGCGCAGCACTGAACTCTGAGCAGGCTCTTCGACACGACGTACGAAGATGCCTGGAAGGCGCTATTCAAGGGCGCCGAGGCTCCCGCATCCGCTACCGAGGATCGCGGATTCAGCACGCAGCGTCACGCTAGTGCGGTAAGCTATTTTTACCTTTTACAAGGTATTAGTTTTTCATAGTTTGACTCTATGTGGGATCTAAGCTCCCTTACCTTTGACAGTATTGGTAGGCGAAGTCCGGACAGATCAACTGTCCGGCTCCTTTGCCCGAAGACCCAGCCGATGCTCGCTTGGCGAAGCTGCTGGTTCCGGCACCCTATGTGGTGCCGGAGAAGAAGGCCAAGAAGAAGGCCACAGGGACTCGAAAGATTGCCCGGCGCCTGGAGGTGTCGGATTCATCATTGGGACGACTACGAGACACACTCCTCCCGTGAAGACGAGGAGGAGGAAGAAGAAACCTCTCCCCCTCCAGCGGGGGGAGGAAAGAAAAGGAAGGCCGCCCCGACCGGGGAGGCCGAAGGGTCCAAGAAGGGGAAGACCCTTTGTCATGGTTTTGTCACGACAGATGTCCTAGAGAAAGGACTTAGTCGTGGAGCCATCGCGACGGGTTAGCTTGAAGGGGTTAAAGCGGACACAGGGACGCAAGTGAGTTTATACTAGTTCGGCCCCTTCGATGAAGGTAAAAGCCTACGTCTAGTTGTGATGGAATTGATGGGGTTTCGATGACTAGGGAGCAAACAAGCTTCACCTATGTCTCGAGTTGTTGTCTGTCCTTGAACCGCCGCTGGGTCGTCCCCTTATATACACGGGTGACGCCCGTCGGTTCACAGAGTCCCAACACCGGTCCATATTCGTATCCGGGTTGGTCTCTCCTTATTCCTAACTTACAATACAAGTTTATATACAAATGCCGGTTTACAGCTACAAGTCTAAAACCGACCACGGGCCTTAGGCCCTTGTCTGTCTTCTTGGGCTTTAGCACTCTTGAACTACTGATGAAGTTGACCCATCCCAGATAGGCCGGTTTACGCCCAGCGGTAATATCCCAACACCCTTCCATCTAAACCGCCGTACTGAGTTTACTGACGGCTCCATTACGGAGTTGGGTGGCGTGGCGATTCAGAAAAGGAAAGAGGTCACATACCCTCATGCCAAACTGCACAGCCACCTCAAAGAGTGGAATCAAACATGGTTCTATTGCAAAGACACCTCCCCTGCTGGTGAAAATCCCTTGCCTGGCTTTCGTTCGGAGCGACTCAGCAATACACACCCCTTTCCGCAAAGGTTGACTGCCCAAGAGAGAAGCAAATATGCTCCTCAACTATCGAAGATCAGAGCCTTTATGGCCAACGGTTTAACGGGGGTTGATCTCGCCCGCTGTTGGATATCATGGAGCATACTGCCCCTTAGTCAGCGCTCCGGTTTGATGTGCGAGTATACTGGCAGTGTTGATGATCCACTGCGACATTCCAACATCCAGCTCACCGATGAAGAAATCACAAAGGCTGTGAATAAGATGCTGAATGAACCGGAACACATATGTGCTAAAACCGGCCTGCTTCCCTTCTGTGCCACCAACAAACCGCCAGCTGTAAGAGTTTGATTTTTCTTTTTGCTGAATCTGTTGTTGATATATCTTGTCATTGTTTTAATATCAGTGTCTGTATAACCAGGGCAATGATCCGTTTTGGAGCAAGAAACTGCTGCAGGAGAAACCAGAAAAACCAGACAAACCGGAAAGGGCAACCCGGCAAAAGACTAAAGCTGTGAAGAAGACTGCCCACAGGAAAAGAACCACTGCATCCTCTAATCTGGCCCCTGATGATGATGTGGATAATCCGGACCTTGAGGTAGGGCTTGACTCACTTGGCTTATTTTTCATGCGTCTTATTGATGATGATATTTGTCAGGATGATGCCGAAGCCAGCCATGCTGATGCTGCAGAGGTAATTATTCTCTCTTCCGATTCAGAACCTTTGCCTTCACTAAAAATCCGTCAGGCAAACCGAAAAGTTAAATTTTCTCATCCTCTTGCTTATTTGGATCCCAAATTTCTTATGAAGACCCAACAGCACGAAGCTTGTCGTACAACCCGGCACAGCAGCCAGGTAGTTACCTCCGCCGGTTTACCGAACAGTCCGGTTCGGAAACGCCGTTCAGAGGTCTCTAATTTGCTTGTCAGTGCTTGTCCTAAAGCGGGCTGCTTTCGTCAACCTCTTAATCCATCTGACTCCGATTACCAGGTTACTTCCCACTCATCCTCTGGCGAGTCATCGGCTACTCAGCTGCCACCGCTCAAAATGGTGCTTGGGTAAGCTATACTTATCATAATATTTGCAGCACATCGCCTTGGAACATATGTTGTATTTGATTTTGTTATTCCTTTCAGGGCCAAGCCTAGGCCAAGCAAGAAGGCTCGCCTGGACAAAGCGGCCGAAGAGGATGCCGTCCTTGAACCGGGCAAAACACCATATCTTGAAGCGGCTATTCCTGAGGATATACCCAATGATCCACCGCAGCAAGACGACGATCTTATTGCTGAAGAGAGACCTATTGATACCTCAAATCCTGTCAATCAGCCCACAAGCTCCATCCGGATTGAGAAATCCACCGGTCCAACAAAGCCTACTGACAAGCCAACAGCCCCAGTGCAAACCGGCAATACCAAGGATGACGAGGTTGTCATTACTGGCACTGGCCATACAGAGCCAAACAATCCTGTCGCTTTGTCCAAACATTCTGCCAAGGAAGAATTTGCTGCCTTTGGCAAAGGCAAGTGGAATGCTGATCTGGCGACTTACGTTGCTCTGAACGCCCAAGATATCCATTCCTGCTACCTGAACCGGCTGTATACCAGTCGTGACTATGAAGTCGGTCTGGTTAACATGATGAAAGATAAATATGAGGTAACTTCCATATGCTCTTTCCTGCTTGTATGCTTCAATTCTTGCTGACTCTCCTAGCCCCCAAGGGCCGGTTTGTAATCTTCTTTCAAACCGGGACTTACTAATATAAATCTTAATGCTTTGAAATTCGCTGATGTAGCCCCCAAGGGCCGGTTCAACTTAGCGTTGTTAAACCGGGACTTTAAGTAATTGAGATTGCCGCATCAGAATATATACGAGCAAATAGCCATTAGCCCCCAAGTGCCAAGTTGAATACTTGTATTGATCTTGGGACTTTGTAAGCAATTGAAAGATGAAGATCGAATATGCATTAGCCCCCAAGTGCCAAGTGCATAACTTGTTATGTGGTTGGTACTTCAATCCTTGTACCGTTTTGCTGAATCATATAACTGTCTGCATGCAGGCTGAGCTGAAGACGAAAGAAAGCCAAGTCGCCGATCTCCAAGATAATTTGAAATCCCAACAAGCTGAAACCTCCAAAGCAAAAGAGGAATTAACCAGTGCTTTAAGCGCCATGGAACAGCTTAAGGAGAACTTCAAGAAGAAGCGGGCGGATTGGGCCACTGAAAAATCCGCTTTAATCAAACGAAAAGAAGATGCCGAGGCTGCACTAAAACCGGTGGCGGATGAACTGACCAGCATAAAGCGGCACGTGCATGCCATGACCACTGCTATCTTTGGTAAGCCGGTTTGACTTCTGAACTGATTCTGTCGTCTTACAGAGCTGTCGGTTTGTTAACCCTTTATGATATTTCAGGGACACGCATTGGTCACATGGGGTCAGATGTGCGGAAGAAATTGAAAGCCGCCTATACATTGGTCGAACAACTATACACTGGTGCACAGCGGATCATCTGTACTGCATCCCACAACAAGCCGGCGCCCACCTTGATTCAGGACACTCTGATGAAACTGTCGGTGCTTCCTGCCCGGGTTGAAGAGTTGAAGAAATCTGCTGCTCGAACCGGTGCGATCAATGCCTTAATCCGGGCAAAAGCTTGGGTGCCGGATTTTGATCCTATTGAAGCGGCTCAGGGCTATCCCAGCTTGAAGGAAGACGGGTCAGAGTTTGGTGAAGCAGATCTGCGAGCAATAAACCGGGAGGTGCGTCCGCTAGCTTGTCAATTGGCTGAAGAAGCAGACTTGTCTCATTATCAAGCCCAATATGACAATCAAAACAAGCGAATAGCTGCACCAATTCATGAAGCGGAAAATCTTATCCCTCCAATCCGTAAGCATACTTACGCTCCCGATATTGACCCGTCGTTGCTGATCCATGATGAAGCTGTTCTTCAAGCATTAATGGGAATCGACTGGACAACTGTTGATTTCCAGCCGCTGGGTAGAGAAACTGAAGCTGAAGCGGCGCAGGATGACCCACAACCATCTGGCCAGGCTGGTGACCAAGCTTGAACCGGAAGTCGGTTTAAAACTGCTTCTCCTTTGCGAAAAACAATGATCTTATTGTGGGCACCGTGTTGCCTTGTAATAGGCTAGCTGATACTTTTGATGTTGATATGCCTTCGTGCATAATCGCTGCCACTTGCTCTTCCTTTGGGTGATGAACTTTCCAAAGTACTTTCTGCAATAAAAAATCTTCAAGTGCCACCGCGGTTGTACCGTCAGGCGGAATATGATGTCTACATACATGAAATCAAAACATCCGAATTTTTTTAAGTATATGACCAACTTTTTGAGATACATAATACCTGCCACCGTTGAGCGTGAAGTTGGCTTGGCCAATCTTGAATCGGAGTTTTATAAACCCACACTGTTGGAGGAGATAGCAGCTCCCATATATATATGACGCCGGTTTACCATGTAAACCGTGCCGGGTTATAATAAACACCGTGTTACTCCATAAGAGGATGTTAACAAAAAAGGTCAAACCGGGAAAATAGTCTCCGGATTGAAATTAACTGTGTTCCGTCAATTGACAGTGTGAACCGGTTGAAAACTTCGTCGGTTTAAAAAATGCAATAAAAAGAAAGAAATACCTTTTAAAGAAAAGTGTGAAGCAAAGGCAATGACAAAACCATTTGCAAAAAAAGGTTTATTTGAGCTGACCAGATGGCGTTACCATGGCCGAACACGACCAAGCTCCCGATAGGTGTAACTATGGTTCTAGTCAGCCAGATCCCCAAATGAAACTGTGGCATTTATGCCGATCAAGTGGCATGGCAATGGTTCGGGTTCGACCAAGCCCCCAAGTGATTCTGTGGCCTTAGGCCGATCAAGAGGCGTGATTGGTTCAGACGTGACCAAGTCCCGAAGTGATCTGGTGGCTCTCGCCTATCAAGAGGTATTGTATTGGTTCGGACACGACCAAACCCCCAAGTGATATAACATGGTGCTTTTAAAAAGCTAACTCAAGGGGTAAACCGGAGGCCGCTTTAGAACAACTCTGTGTAACCACACATGATGTAAAAGAACAGATACCTCGCTTTAGCTGAGGTTCCGGTTTATTATATTTAATCATAATATATGCATCGTCGTAATATGTACATAAGTAGAGCCAATGGCTCAGGTATAGTAAGGCCGAAGATGAGCTATGTTCCACGGCCTGTTGGTCTCCTCCTCTAATGTACATGAGTCCTTATGCTCTCGAATATCGATCAGATAGTATGACCCGTTGTGCAGATTCTTGCTGACCACGAAAGGCCCCTCCCATGGTGGGGATAGCTTATGCATATCAGTCTGATCTTGGATGAGCCAAAGCACCAAATCTCCTTCCTGAAAGGTTCTGGTTCTGACTCGGCGACTCTGATAACGATGAAGATCCTGTTCGTAAATCGCCGAGCGGGCAGCTGCTATGTCACGTTCTTCATCCAATAGGTCCAAAGCGTCTTGCCGTGTTGTCTCATTGTCCGCTTCAACATAAGCCGCCACACGGGGTGAATCATGACGGATCTCACTGGGGAGAACCGCCTCCGCTCCGTAAACCATGAAGAACGGTGTGTATCCTGTTGATCTGTTGGGTGTAGTATTGATGCTCCATAACACAGATGGTAACTCTTCTACCCAACAACCCGGTGTTCTCTGCAAAGGAACCATAAGCCGGGGCTTGATGCCTCTCAAGATCTCTTGATTAGCCCTTTCTGCTTGACCATTGGACTGTGGATGTGCCAGCGATGAAACGTCGAGCCGGATGTGCTCCCGTTCGCAGAACTCCTTCATGGCACCTTTGGACAAATTGGTACCATTATCTGTGATGATACTGTGTGGAAAGCCAAACCGGAAAATCACCTTTTTGATGAACTGAACCGCCGTGGCCGCATCACACTTGCTAACAGGTTCTGCCTCCACCCACTTTGTAAACTTGTCAACCGCCACTAGGAGGTGGGTCTTCTTATCTTTGGACCTTTTGAAAGGCCCAACCATATCCAGCCCCCAAGTCGCAAACGGCCAAGTAATTGGAATCATTCTCAATTCTTGAGCCGGTACATGAGCACATCTTGAAAACGTTTGGCAACCATCACATCGTCTGACCAGATCATCCGCATCAGCATGAGCAGTTAACTAATAGAAGCCATGGCGAAACGCTTTAGCCACCAGAGATTTTGAACCGGCGTGGTGACCACAATCTCCTTCGTGGATCTCACGCAAAATTTCACGGCCTTCTTCAGGAGACACACAACGTTGAAACGCCCCTGACACACTGCAATGATGCAACTCGCCGTTGATAATAGTCATGGACTTGGATCGCCGGATTATCTGTCGGGCCAGAGTCTCATCCTCTGGTAACTCGCCCCGGTTCTTGTACGCCGGGTAAGGAAGCGTCCAATCCGGAACAACATGAAGAGCTGCCACCAATTGAGCCTCCGGATCAGGAATAGCCAAATCCGCTTCACCAGGGATCTTAACCGACGGGTTGTGCAGCACATCCAGAAAAACATTGGGCGAGACCGGTTTGCGCTGAGAGCCCAGCCGGCTTAAAGCGTCCGCCGCTTCATTTTTCCGCCGGTCCACGTGGTCCACCTGATAGCCTTTAAAATGACCTGCAACAATATCCACCTCACGACGATATGCTGCCATGAGTGGGTCCTTGGAGTCCCAAGTGCCAGACACTTGCTGAGCCACGAGGTCCGAGTCACCGAAACACTTAACTCGACTTAGATTCATCTCCTTAGCCATCCGGAGACCATGGAGCAAGGCTTCATACTCAGCTGCATTGTTAGTACAAGGGAACATTAAGCGGAGAACGTAACAAAACTTATCACCTCGTGGGGAAGTTAATACGACTCCAGCCCCCGAGCCTTCCAATTGCCTGGATCCGTCAAAATGGATGGTCCAATATGTGTGATCCGGCTTTTCTTCAGGTGCTTGCATTTCCGTCCAATCATTGATGAAATCAACAAGTGCTTGAAACTTAACCGCCGTCCGAGGCACATACTTCAAACCGTGCGGCCCAAGCTCTATAGCCCACTTGGCAATCCGGCCAGTTGCTTCCCGGTTCTAGATGATATCCCCCAAAGGAGCAGAACTGACCACCGTAATTGGGTGCTCTTGGAAGTATTGTTTAAGCTTCCGGCTTGCCATAAAAACTCCATACACCAGCTTCTGCCAATGCGGATACCTTTGCTTGGACTCAATGAGTACCTCGCTGATATAATAGACTGGACGTTGAACCGGATGCTCCTTACCTGCCTCCTTTCGCTCCACCACAATAGCCACGCTGACCGCCCGAGCATTAGCAGCAACATATAGCAGTAATGGCTCCTTGTCAATGGGAGCGGCGAGCACAGGCGGATTGGCCAATTGCCGCTTTAAGTAATCAAATGCTTCATCAGCAGCAGAACTCCAGACAAACTGATCCGTCTTCCTCAACATCTGATACAAAGGGATTGCTTTCTCACCAAGACGACTGATAAACCGGCTTAACGCGGCAATCCGGCCTGCCAGGCGTTGAACATCATTGATACACTTCGGTTTAGCCAAGGAGGTGATGGTTGTAATCTTCTCCGGATTAGCCTCAATTCCCCTATTGGACACCAGAAAACCCAATAACTTGCCCGTCGGTACACCAAAGACGCACTTGTCCGGATTAAGCATCATCTTGTATGTCCTCAAGTTATCAAAGGTTTCCTTCAAATCATCAATCAGAGTCTCCTTCTCCCTGGATTTAACCACGATATCATCTACGTAAGCATGTACATTACGGCCAATCTGTTTGTGAAGACAATTTTGCACACACCGTTGATAAGTTGCTTGGGCACTCTTGAGCCCAAAGGGCATAGACACATAGCAGAAGGCTCCAAAGGGAGTTATGAATGCCGTCTTCTCCTGGTCCTTAACTGCCATTTTGATCTGATGATAGCCAGAATATGCATCCAAAAAACTTAAACGCTCACAACCCGCTGTAGCATCAATAATTTGATCAATACGGGGGAGGGCAAAAGGATCTGCTGGACAAACCTTATTAAGATCTGTGTAATCCACACACATGCGCCAGGTGCCGTTTTTCTTAAGGACCAGCACCGGATTGGCAAGCCACTCAGGGTGAAAAACTTCAACAATAAAGCCAGCTGCTAAGAGCCTGGCTACCTCTTCTCCAATCGCCTTGCGTCTTTCTTCGTTAAACCGACGGAGGAACTGTTTCACCGGTTTGTATTTAGGATCCACATTAAGGGTGTGCTCAGCAAGTTGCCTCGGTACACCTGGCATGTCAGAGGGCTTCCATGCAAAAATGTCCCGATTCTCACGGATGAACTCGATGAGCGCGCTTTCCTATTTCGGATCCAAGTTGGCACTGATGCTGAACTGCTTGGACGAATCGCCAGGTACGAAGTCAATAAGCTTAGTTTCTGCTGCCGATTTGAACTTCAGGGCCGGATCATGCTCCGTAGTTGGCTTCTTTAATGGAGTCATGTCCGTCGGATCAACATTGTCCTTATAATACTTCAGCTCCTCGGTGGCACAAACCGACTCTGCATACGCCGCATCTCCTTCCTCGCACTCCAAAGCGACTTTGCGGCTTCCGTGAACCGTTATTGTCCCCTTGTGACCCGGCATCTTGAGCTGCAAATACACATAACAGGGTCGTGCCATAAACTTGGCGTAGGCCGGTCGCCCAAACAGGGCGTGATATGGACTTTGGATTTTCACCACTTCAAATGTCAATGTCTCCGACCTGGAATCATGATCATCCCCAAAGGCCACTTCCAGAGCTATCTTACCAACAGGATATGCTGATTTGCCAGGTACTACACCGTGGAGCACCGTATTAGACGGTTTGAGATTTTTATCTGTTAGTTCCATACGACGGAAGGTCTCATAGTACAAGATATTAATGCTGCTCCCCCATCCATGAGCACTTTGGTGAACTTGTAACCTCCCACCTGAGGCACCACCACCAGAGCCAAATGACCCGGATTATCAACCTGGGGAGGGTGATCCTCTCTGCTCCATATGATTGGCTGTTCAGACCAGCGTAGATAACGGGGCACGGCCGGTTCAACAGAGTTGACCGCCCGCCTCTGAACCTTCCGGTCTCGCTTGTCCAAGCTAGTGGTGAAGACTGTTGGAAATATTCCCTAATAAAAGCATTATTATTATATTTCCTTGTTCATGATAATTGTCTTTATTCATGCTATAATTGTGTTATCCGGAAATCGTAATACATGTGTGAATAATAGACACCAACATGTCC
This sequence comes from Triticum urartu, assembly GCF_003073215.2. Taxonomy (NCBI): domain Eukaryota; kingdom Viridiplantae; phylum Streptophyta; class Magnoliopsida; order Poales; family Poaceae; genus Triticum; species Triticum urartu. The sequence continues at coordinate 8,460,105 of NC_053027.1, forward strand.
CTAGTAAGCCTCTAGTTGACTAGCTCGTTGATCAACAGATAGTCATGGTTTCCTGACTATGGACATTGGATGTCATTGATAATGAGATCACATCATTAGGAGAATGATGTGATGGACAAGACCCAATCCTAAACATAGCACAAGATCGTATAGTCCGTTTGCTAGAGTTTTCCAATGTCAAGTATCCTTTCCTTAGACCATGAGGTCGTGTAACTCCCGGATACCGTAGGAGTGCTTCGGGTATACCAAACGTCACAACGTAACTGGGTGACTATAAAGGTATACTACGGGTATCTCCGAAAGTGTCTGTTGGGTTGACACGGATCAAGACTGGGATTTGTCACTCCGTATGACGGAGAGGTATCACTGGGCCCACTCGGTAATGCATCATCATAATGAGCTCAAAGTGACCAAGTGTCTGGTCACGGGATCATGCATTATGGTACGAGTAAAGTGACTTGCCGGTAACGAGATTGAACTAGGTATTGGGATACCGACGGTCGAATCTCGGGCAAGTAACATATCGATTGACAAAGGGAATTGTATACGGGGTTGCTTGAATCCTCGACATCGTGGTTCATCCGATGAGATCATCGTGGAGTATGTGGGAGCCAACATGGGTATCCAGGTCCCGCTGTTGGTTATTGACCGGAGAGTCGTCTCGGTCATGTCTACATATCTCCCGAACCCGTAGGGTCTACACACTTAAGGTTCGGTGACGCTAGGGTTGTAGGGATATGTATATGCAGTAACCTGAATGTTGTTCGGAGTCCCGGATGAGATCCCGGACGTCACGAGGAGTTCCGGAATGGTCCGGAGGTAAAGAATTATATATAGGAAGTGCTATTTCGGGCATCGGGACAAGTTTCGGGGTCACCGGTATTGTACCAGGACCACCGGAAGGGTCCCGGGGGTCCACCGGGTGGGGCCACCTATCCCGGAGGGCCCCATGGGCTGAAGTGGGAAGGGATCCAGCCCAAAGTGGGCTGGGGCGCCACTTCCCCCTAGGTCCCATGCGCCTAGGGTGGGGGAAACCCTAAAGGAAGAGTCCTAGGAGGAGAAGGCACCTCCTAGGTGCCTTGGGGAGGAGGGATTCCTCCCCTTGGCCGCACCCCCCTAGGAGATTAGATCTCCTAGGGCCGGCGACCCCCCCTTGGCCCTCCTATATATAGTGGGGAGATGGAGGACTTCTTACCTTGGCCTTTGGTTGCCTCCTTCTCCCTCTCCAACACCTCCTCCTCCTCCATAGCGCTTGGCGAAGCCCTGACGGAGTACTGCAGCTCCATCACCACCACGCCGTCGTGCTGCTGCTGGAGCCATCTTCCTCAACCTCTCCTTCCCTCTTGCTTGATCAAGAAGAAGGAGACGTTACGCTGACCGTACGTGTGTTGAACGCGGAGGTGCCGTCCGTTCGGTGCTAGGATCTCCGGTGATTTGGATCACGTCGTGTTCGACTACCTCATCCCCGTTCTTTGAATGCTTCCGCTCGCGATCTACAAATGTATGTAGATGCATCCGATCACTCGTTGCTAGATGAACTCATAGATGGATTTTGGTGAAACCGTAGGAAAAATTTTGTTTTCTGCAACGTTCCCCAACAGTGGCATCATGAGCTAGGTCTTTGCGTAGTTCTCTTGCACGAGTAGAACACAATTTGTTGTGGGCGTTGATGTTGTCAACTTTCTTGCCGCTACTAGTCTTATCTTGCTTCAACGGTATTGTGGGATGAAGCGGCCTGGACCAACCTTACACGTACGCTTACGTGAGACCGGTTCCACCGACTAACATGCACAAGTTGCATAAGGTGGCTGGCGGGTGTCTGTCTCTCCTACTTTAGTTGGAGCGGATTCGATGAAAAGGGTCCTTATGAAGGGTAAATAGAAGTTTACAAATCACGTTGTGGCTTTCACGTAGGTAAGAAAACGTTCTTGCTAGAACCCTACTTCAGCCACGTAAAACTTGCAACAACAATTAGAGGACGTCTAACTTGTTTTTGCAGCAAGTGCTTTGTGATATGATATGGCCAAAGTTGTGATGAATGATGAATGATCTATATGTGATGTATGAGATGTTCATGCTATTGTAATAGGAATCACGACTTGCATGTCGATGAGTATGACAACCGGCAGGAGCCATAGGAGTTGTCTTTATTTTTGTATGACCTGCGTGTCATTGAGAAACGCCATATAAATTACTTTACATTATTGCTAAACGCGTTAGCCATAGTAGTAGAAGTAATAGTTGGCGAGCAACTTCATGGAGACACGATGATGGAGATCATGATGATGAAGATCATGGTGTCAAGCCGGTTACAAGATGATCATGGAGCCCCAAGATGGAGATCAAAGGAGCTATGTGATATTGGCCATATCATGTCACTATTATTATTTGATTGCATGTGATGTTTATCATGTTTAGCATCTTGTTTACTTAGAACGACGGTAGTAAATAAGATGATCCCTCATAATAATTTCAAGAAAGTGTTCCCCCTAACTGTGCACCGTTACGACAGTTCGTTGTTTCGAAGCACCACGTGATGATCGGGTGTGATAGATTCTAACGTTCACATACAACGGGTGTAAGACAGATTTACACATGCAAACACTTAGGTTGACTTGACGAGCCTAGCATGTGTATAGACATGGCCTCGGAACACAGAACACGGAAAGGTCGAGCATGAGTCGTATAGAAGATACGATCAACATGAAGATGTTCACCGACGTTGACTAGTCCGTCTCACATGATGATCGGACACGGCCTAGTTGACTCGGATCATGTTATACTTAGATGACTAGAAGAGGGATGTCTATCTAAGTGGGAGTTCATTGAATAATTTGATTAGATGAACTTAATTATCATGAACTTAGTCTAAAATCTTTACAATATGTCTTATAGATCAAATGGCCAACGTTCAACGCGTTCCTAGAGAAAACCAAGCTGAAAGACGATGGCAGCAACTATACGGACTGGGTCCAGAACCTGAGGATCATCCTCATAGCTGCCAAGAAAGATTATGTCCTACAAGCACCGCTAGGTGATCCACCCATCCCACAGAACCAAGACGTTATGAACGCTTGGCAGACACGTGCTGATGACTACTCCCTCGTTCAGTGCGGCATGCTTTACAGCTTAGAGCCGGGGCTCCAAAAGCGTTTTGAGAGACATGGAGCATATGAGATGTTCGAAGAGCTGAAAATGGTTTTTCAAGCTCATGCCCGAATCGAGAGATATGAGGTCTCCGACAAGTTCTTCAGCTGTAAGATGGAGGAAAATAGTTCTGTCAGTGAGCACATACTCACTATGTCTGGGTTACATAACCGCTTGACTCAGTTGGGAGTTAATCTCTCGGATGACGCGGTCATTGACAGAATCCTCCAGTCGCTTCCACCAAGCTACAAGAGCTTTGTGATGAACTTCAATATGCAGGGGATGCAAAAGACCATTCCTGAGGTATTTGCAATGCTGAAATCAGTAGAGGTAGAAGTCAAGAAGGAACATCAAGTGTTGATGGTAAATAAAACCACTAAGTTCAAGAAGGGCAAGGGTAAAAAGAACTCCAAGAAGGACGGCAAGGAAGTTGCCGCGCCTGGCAAGAAAGCTGCCGGGAAGAAGCCAAAGAATGGACCCAAGCCCGAGACTGAGTGCTTTTATTGCAAGGGAAGTGGTCACTGGAAGCAGAACTGCCCCAAATACTTAGCGGACAAGAAGGCCGGCAAAACAAAAGGTATATGTGATATACATGTAATTGATGTGTACCTTACCAGTACTTGTAGTAGCTCTTGGGTATTTGATACCGGTGCAGTTGCTCACATTTGTAACTCAAAGCAGGAGCTGCGGAATAAGCGGAGACTGGCGAAGGACGAGGTGATGATGCGCGTCGGGAATGGTTCCAAGGTCGATGTGATCGCCGTCGGCACGCTTCCTCTACATTTACCTACGGGATTAGTTTTAAACCTCAATAATTGTTATTTAGTGCCAGCTTTGAGCATGAACATTGTATCGGGATCTTGTTTAATTCGAGATGGCTACTCATTTAAATCCGAGAATAATGGTTGTTCCATTTATATGAGAGATATGTTTTATGGTCATGCTCCTATGGTGAATGGTTTATTCTTAATGAATCTCGAGCGTAATGCTACACATATTCATAGTGTGAGTACCAAAAGATGTAAGGTTGATAATGATAGTCCCACATACTTGTGGCACTGCCGCCTTGGTCACATAGGTGTCAAATGCATGAAGAAGTTCCATGCAGATGGACTTTTAGAGTCTCTTGATTATGAATCATTTGACACGTGCGAACCATGCCTCATGGGTAAAATGACCAAGACTCCGTTCTCAGGAACAATGGAGCAAGCAACCAACTTATTGGAAATCATACATACTGATGTGTGCGGTCCAATGAGTGTTGAGGCTCGCGGTGGCTATCGTTATGTTCTCACCCTCACTGATGACTTGAGTAGATATGGGTATGTCTACTTAATGAAACACAAGTCTGAAACCTTTGAAAAGTTCAAGGAATTTCAGAGTGAAGTTGAGAATCAACGTGACAGGAAAATCAAGTTTCTACGATCAGATCGTGGAGGAGAATACTTGAGTCACGAATTTGGCACACACTTAAGAAAATGTGGAATAGTTTCACAACTCACGCCACCAGGAACACCTCAGCATAATGGTGTGTCCGAACGTTGTAATCGCACTCTATTAGATATGGTGCGATCTATGATGTCTCTTACCGATTTACCGCTATCTTTTTGGGGCTATGCTTTAGAGACTGCCGCATTCACTTTAAATAGGGCTCCGTCGAAATCCGTTGAGATGACACCGTTTGAATTATGGTTTGGTAAGAAACCTAAGTTGTCGTTTCTAAAAGTTTGGGGATGCGATGCTTATGTCAAGAAACTTCAACCTAAAAAGCTCGAACCCAAGTCGGAAAAATGCGTCTTCATAGGATACCCTAAAGAAACTGTTGGGTATACCTTCTACCTCAGATCCGAAGGCAAGATCTTTGTTGCCAAGAATGGATCCTTTCTAGAGAAGGAGTTTCTCTCGAAAGAAGTAAGTGGGAGGAAAGTAGAACTTGATGAAGTATTACCTCTTGAACCGGAAAATGGCGCAACTCAAGAAAATGTTCCTGAGGTGCCTGCACCGACTAGAGAGGAAGTTAATGATAATGATCAAGATACTTCTGATCAAGCTCCTACTGAAATTCGAAGGTCCACAAGGACACGTTCCGCACCAGAGTGGTACGGCAACCCTGTCTTGGAAATCATGTTGTTAGACAACGGTGAACCTTCGAACTATGAAGAAGCGATGGCGGGCCCGGATTCCGACAAATGGCTAGAAGCCATGAAATCCGAGATAGGATCCATGTATGAAAACGAAGTATGGACTTTGACTGACTTGCCCGTTGAACGGCGAGCCATAGAAAATAAATGGATCTTTAAGAAGAAGACAGACGCGGATGGTAATGTGACCATCTATAAAGCTCGGCTTGTCGCTAAGGGTTATCGACAAGTTCAAGGGGTTGACTACGATGAGACTTTCTCACCGGTAGCGAAGCTAAAGTCCGTCTGAATCATGTTAGCAATTGCCACATTCTACGATTATGAGATATGGCAAATGGACGTCAAAACGGCATTCCTTAATGGTTTCCTTAAGGAAGAATTGTATATGATGCAGCCGGAAGGTTTTGTCGATCCTAAGAATGCTGACAAGGTGTGCAAGCTCCAACGCTCGATTTATGGGCTGGTGCAAGCATCTCGGAGTTGGAACATTCGCTTTGATGAGATGATCAAAGCGTTTGGGTTTACGCAGACTTATGGAGAAGCCTGCGTTTACAAGAAAGTGAGTGGGAGCTCTGTAGCATTTCTCATATTATATGTAGATGACATACTTTTGATGGGAAATGATATAGAACTCTTGGACAGCATCAAGGCCTACTTGAATAAGAGTTTTTCAATGAAGGACCTTGGAGAAGCTGCTTATATATTAGGCATCAAGATCTACAGAGATAGATCAAGACGCCTCATAGGTCTTTCACAAAGCACATACCTTGATAAGATATTGAAGAAGTTCAATATGGATCAGTCTAAGAAGGGGTTCTTGCCTGTGTTGCAAGGTGTGAAATTGAGCTCGGCTCAATGTCCGACCACGGCAGAAGATATAGAAGAGATGAGTGTCATACCCTATGCCTCAGCCATAGGTTCTATTATGTATGCCATGCTGTGTACCAGACCTGATGTAAACCTTGCCGTAAGTTTGGTAGGAAGGTACCAAAGTAATCCCGGCAAGGAACACTGGACAGCGGTCAAGAATATCCTGAAGTACCTGAAAAGGACTAAGGAAATTTTTCTCGTTTATGGAGGTGACGAAGAGCTCATCGTAAAGGGTTACGTCGACGCTAGCTTCGACACAGATCTGGATGACTCTAAGTCACAAACCGGATATGTGTATATTTTGAATGGTGGGGCAGTAAGCTGGTGCAGTTGCAAGCAGACTGTTGCTGCTGTTGGTTGTATATTTTATGGTACTGCCCACTATTCAACTGCTTTGGGTTGCTTTGGTAACCTGACTGTTGCTGCTGTTGGTTGTAGCCACCCTGGTTGTTCTGACTATTTTAATTATTATGTCCGCCCGGATTGCCGTTAAATCCTGAACCGGAATTTCCTCCACCGTAACCCGGCCCGGACCCTGAGCCACCGCCGGAGCCATGATCATACCGGAAAGCATTAGAATTCTTGAAATCCTGCATAATGAAGCAATCCTTCCAAAGGTGGTTTGCTGGTGCCTCCTTCGTCCCATGTCTTGGACAGGGCTGGCTCAGTAGATAGTTTAGGCGGTCCGGGTTAGGGTTGGGTGCCCCATTGCGATTTTTCGGTTTACCCTTGCGTCGCTGGCCATTGTCCTGCGTGTTGGTATTAGCCACAAAGTCCATGTTACCATCCGCTTTACGCTTGCCTCCACCACCATTGCATGCCCAGTGATGCTGCTGACCTTTGGAGTTGCTGTTCCTCTTTCCCTTCCCTGCCTTGTCATCATCAGATTCGGGATCCTTGGTACTATCAGAATCAGCATACTTTACCAAAGCAGCCATGAGGGTCCCCATGTCAGTGCAATGACGCTTCATCCGTCCCAACTTCAGCTTTAGGGGCCCAAACCGGCAGTTGCCTTCTAGGGTTAATACAGCGGTGTCAGTGTTAATGCGGTCCGATGAATGCAACACTTGTGAAACCCGGCGCACCCAATGAGTCATCGATTCTACTTCCTCCTGGACGCAGGCCGCTAAATCCACTATCGACATAGGCTGTTTACATGTATCCTTGAAATTGCTGATAAACCGGGCTCGTAATTGGGCCCGTGAACTGATAGAATTAGCCGGCAAGCTTTTTAACCAAGTACGGGGCGTTCCTTCAAGAATCATGGTGAAGTATTTCGCACACGCCGCGTCATCCACATCAAGCATCTCCATGGCCATCTCATAGCTCTCCACCCATGTCTCTGGAGGTTGATCCACCATGTAATTTGGTACTTTGCGCGGGCCTTTGAAATCCTTGGGCAGGCGCACATTGCGTAAAGCGGGGATAAGGCAAGGCACCCCCAAAGAACTAGAAGTAACACCAGGTTTGATCGAGATAGTTGGACGAACCGGCGTGAGCTGCCGAACCTGATGATGTGCGGCTAACTCGGCCTCCCTGCACGCTCGGGCCCGGTCCACCACTTCCTGAGCGTTATCAGCACCACCTGCCGGGTTGTTGCCATGGGGTGCTCTACGTCGTTCATTACTCGACACTGCCGGTTCATCCATATGTCTGCTATAGCTCCGGCTTGGACGGGGGGTTGAGTGGATCCGGTCGCGGCTCTACGAGTATGCTTCCTGTTGGACCAAAGCTGTCCTCAGAAGCTCCTTGACCCGTCGCGTCTCTACTGCGTGCGGCGAGTCACCTTTAATTGGAATGGCCTCCAGCCGTGCAGCAGCGGCGACGAGATTGTCCATTGGGTTGGAGTAGTGACCTGGAGGTGTTAAAACAGCCTGAGGTATAACGGTGTTTTGACGAGGCGGGTCCATTCGACGAGGCTGAACCGGTGCTCCGGTCCCAGGAGCTTCCGCCCGGTTTCCCTCCAGCGGATTACTGGTTCCTGCTCCTGGGGTGTTGAAAAGGTCTCTGGCCTCGAAAACCGAAGGCAAACGGGATCGGTACTTCCTCCTCATGACTTCCTGCGACGCGCTGTGGTCCAACATGAGCCTGTAGGCTTGTGCGTCTAGAGCGGCCCGCTCTGTGGCCATCCTGGTGTCCTCAGCTGCCAGATCCGCCTTGGCCTGGGTGATCTTTTCCTTTATCTTTGCAATCTCCACGTTGTGGACGTCCTGATCCGCCGGATTAGCTTCCGCCATAAGCACAGCCAATGCATCAAATAGCTCTGATAGAACTTGAGCCGGCGGGCGCACAGGGCCTCCTGCCCCGGCAGCCGTCGCTGCTGCTGAACCAGAGGTTGTTGCCGCAGCGGTCGAAGAATGAAGCGCTGCTTGTGTGCCGTCCATGAATATTCCAACTCAGTTGGGCAGATCAGAGGGGTCCGGAATACTGTCGCCATCGGAACAGCCCCTAATCTGGCCATCTTGTAGTTTATAAAGAGATTCGGTTTCTCCGGTCGATGACTCGTCATCGGAACAAACGACGGTCTCGCCGCGAGATTCCGATCCATCCTCATAACTTCCTCCATGGATGACTCCTATGAAGGCACGCTTCATGGCCGGTTTAACCCAGGCGGATCGCGCATGCTGAGCCGTCTCGACGAGGTCGGTGCAGATGTTTGGCTCAGGGCCCGGTTCACCGATCTTGCCAATGAAAACGTGAATGCCACCAAAGGGGACCCGGTACCCGTACTCAACTGAGCCGGCCTCGGGGCCCCAGCCTGCGTCGTCGATGTAGAGCTTGCCACGATGACTCTTAGTCATCCGGCCTACAGCGTAGCCCTCAAGTCCTTCAAAGCGGCCCTCCAAGAACCTGTAACCATCATGCGATAGCCCCATGGTGGGCGCCAACTGTCGTGGTTTTGTCACGGAAGATGTCCTAGAGAAAGGACTTAGTCGTGGAGCCATCACGACGGGTTAGCTTGAAGGGGTTAAAGCGGACACAGGGACGCAAGAGAGTTTATACTAGTTCGGCCCCTTCGATGAAGGTAAAAGCCTACGTCTAGTTGTGATAGAATTGATGGGGTTTCGATGACTAGGGAGCAAACAAGCTTCGCCTATGTCTCGAGTTGTTGTCTGTCCTTGAACCGCCGCCGGGTCGTCCCCTTATATACACGGGTGATGCCCGTCGGTTCACAGAGTCCCAACACTGGTCCATATTCGTATCCGGGTTGGTCTCTCCTTATTCCTAACTTACAATACAAGTTTATATACAAATGCCGGTTTACAGCTACAAGTCTAGAACCGACCACGGGCCTTAGGCCCTTGTCTGTCTTCTTGGGCTTTAGCACTCTTGAACTACTGATGAAGTTGACCCAGCCCAGATAGGCCGGTTTACGCCCAGCGGGAATATCCCAACACCCTTCCTCCGGACTACTCCACCGACGCCGATGACGGCGAAGAGGAGTGGCCGCACAGGGCCAAGCGCCCAGCGAAATCGTAAGTATCCGGATACCAGAGTAACTCATAGTATTCCTTTATTGCATAGCTTTTCCTTATGTCGAATATAATTATGCAGTCCGCCCAAGACCGGGCTCGACGAGTCGTCGAGCGGCTCCCTGGATTCGTCGGACGTGAATTCACTTCCGCCCGCTACCTCCCCCCACCCTACGGAAGACGCCGAGGTGGCGTCCCAACAGGTTCCAAGCCAGGAGAGGGTGGTCCTGGAGGAGCTACAAGGCGACCTCCCGGACTCCAGGAGTAAAGGGGATAGATCCCCCCAGGGCTCCAAGTCCGGCTTTGAGCCGGACACCGCGTCGGAACCTTCAATGGTTCCGGACTCCGGTAGGCAGCCTCCTTCCAAGAGGAGCAAGCCTACCGAGCCGATGACCGCCGTCCAACCAGAGGCACCGGACAATTTGCTGGAGGTGCTTAATGGCGCCTCCATTGACGAGGAGCAGCGCACTATTATGAGTGCGGTGATCCAGAAGGTTCAGTCCGCCAAGAGCGGACTGACTGAAGCCTGTGCCAGCCTTTTAACAGGCTTTGAGGTAAGTAAAGAATGTGTAAAAATATTACGGCATAGACAGTAGCCCCTGATGCTCTGTTTGGCGTTCAGAAAGAAAAGCCAAATAGAGGATCTAATAAAATTTGCAGGAGTCTAACAAAAAAGGAGTCAAAATGCGTATGCAGGCTTCGCTGCTAACGTCCGCCGCACTGACTGCGGAGGTGGGCACGCTGAAGCAAAACCTCGAGCGGTCCGAGCAAGAGCTCGGCCTTGCCAAGCGGCAGCTCGAGGAGAAGGAAGGTAAGAGATACCTTATTGAAATATATATAAAAGGTGCAATTGCAAAAAATGATAGGATTAACGTGGCTATTGTAGGGGCCACGACTGAGGTGGCAACCCTTAGGCAAGCATTGTCCGAGGCCAAGAAGAGGGCGGCCACGGAGCGCACCGAGCGGGAGAAGTATGAGGCGCAGGTTGGCGAGGTGCGGCAAGAGCTCCAGGCTCTCATGAAAAAACATGAGAGTTTGGAGCTTGACTCGAAGACGCGAGTGTCCGAGCTCGCGACGGCCATTGAAAATGCCAAGTCTGCCAAGGCCGAAGCCCAGAAGGCCCTCCAGGAGGTGGATGCGACGAAAAAGATAGCGGCGGGTAAGGCATTCTTTATGCAAAGCAAACATGTAAAAGTGAGTTACTTGTTACTTACCCGAATCCGGAGCTGTCCAGGAGCATTCGCAGATTTGCCCCGTAGCTTGTCCGATGCCGCCGCATTCTACCGAGCCGAGGAGGGCAGCTCGACGGAGAAGGTGTTCTGGTATCAGTATGCTGAGGCTGGACACCCCGTGCCCTTGAGCGACCAGCTGAAGCAACTGGTCGAGCTCCAGAAGGTGGCCGAACAGGCCATGAAGGGCCTCATAGTTCGGCTGTGGCCTAGAGAGGCTCTGCCTGGGAGCTACTTCGGGCTGGTGCGGCGGCTGGTGGAGGCCTGTCCAAGGCTCGAAGTCATCAAGCGCTCCTTCTGCATCGAAGGTGCCCGTAGGGCCCTTGCCCGCGCTAAGGTGCACTGGGGCAAGTTGGATGCTGAGAAGCTTGTAAAGGACGGGCCACCGCCGGGGAAAGAGCATCGCAAGCCCGAGATGTATTATGAGGGCGTTCTGAAGGGTGCCCGCCTTATGGTGGATGAATGTTCCAAGGATGTAATTTTTGAGTAAACTCGCTCGTTTTGTCCTGTGCGCCGAAAACTTGTTCATATGCGCTAAGCAATGCTTTTTTTGAATTTAAAATATTACCTTTTGTGCGGCCATTTATCACATTTGAGAGATGGCGAGTCGTCGGCTTCTGCCCCCATGCCACTAGTGCTGGGGTGTTCGGGATAAACCTGAGCGCTCTTTTTCCCATTTTTGGGTCCTTCGAGGGAGGCGCTCAGCACAACGAACAAGGCAATCGGACTATAATTCTTGAACACTCTCACTTAGCCATAGAATTCTATAATTTTAAATTTCGGCGAAGCCCCTAGTATTCGGAAGACCGAGTTCGGGGCGCTATCCACGCCTAGGACGGACAAAGCCGACTCCTCGCTCTAAGCGGCATAAGTCCTTAGGGACTCGAAAAATCTCTCGAACAGCGACCAGCTCTCGCTTTATCATGACAGTCAGTTTTAGCTTTCTCTACTGAGGTGCTTAGCCCAGCTCAACTGGGGCACAATCACAGTAGTTCTCCTAGTGCTACCTTAGCCGATATAACGGAACGTAAGGCACCAAAACATAGGGGCCGGGCAAACCCAACTATTGACCCACGTTTGAATCATATTGTGGGGTACTTAAGCCCCTGGCGTATTGGCCGTACCAAAGTGTACGGGTGCAACATGTCATTAATGAACATATATAAAAGAGATTAATGCAATAATAGACAAAAGCTATGCATTGTTTATTAAAAAGGCTGTGGTCAAAGCAGAACGATACAAATAGTGCGATAAGAAAAAGGCGGGACTATTTAGCATGTCCTATCCAGGGGCAGGCTGCGGAATGGTATGTGAAACAGGTATATTGCTTGTCATAGAGACCACCTGGGAGTTCCATAATGCGGCGTAACTTTCTGCTTCCCTGGTTCTTGCATCGTTTGTGCGGCAATTGTACTGCCGGACAGGCCTTCCGAAGAATGGAGTCCTGAAAGTAAGAGAAAATTAAAAAATCGGCAGCCCCTAGTGCGGTTTAAGCCGTGTTTCGGGCGTGCCGTGATGGTGCCCCTCTCCCTGTGCCCATGGTATTTCCAGAGCGTAGTTATGTACGCGAAGCACTGGTTTCGCAATTTCGCGAGGGATGGGGTTGGGGCCGCATTGCTATGCTTGTTCGAAACGTGCCAGACGGTCTTGTTGTAGGTTACTCCGGGCGCGCTTGAAGGTGTCCGGACGTTTAGTATCCGGACTGGAGAATTGCCTTGAAAGGCTGCTTTGCACTTCTGCTGCGAGAGCCGCCGTATGCTCCTCCGTTCGGAGAGAGCGTTCAGTGTTTCCATTGACCGTAATGACGCCTCGAGGGCCTGGCATCTTGAGCTTAAGGTATGCGTAGTGCGGTACCGCATTGAACTTGGCAAATGCGGTTCACCCGAGCAGTGCGTGATAGCCACTGCGTAACGGGACTATGTCGAAGATTAACTCCTCGCTTCGGAAATTATCCGGAGATGCGAAGACCACTTCAAGTGTAACTGAGCCTGTATAGTTGGCCTCTACACCTGGTATGACGCCTTTAAAGGTCGTTTTAGTGGGTTTAATCCTCGAAGGATCGATGCCCATTTTTCGCACTGTATCCTGATAAAGCAGGTTCAGGCTGCTGCCGTCGTCCATAAGGACTCTAGTGAGGTGAAATACGTCAATAATTGGGTCTAGAACCAATGCGGCGAATCCGCCGTGACGGATGCTAGTGGGGTGGTCCCTTTGATCAAAAGTGATCGGGCAGGAGGACCATGGGTTGAACTTTGGGGCGACTGGCTCCATCGCGTATACGTCCCTTAACGCATGCTTCCGCTCCCTCTTGGGGATGTGGGTTGCGTATATCATGTTCACCGTCCGCACTTGTGGGGGAAAACCCTTCTGTCCACTGTTGTTCGGCGGCCGGGGCTCCTCCTCGTCATCGCTATGCAGCCCCTTGTCTCTATTTTCGGCATTTAACTTGCCTGCCTGCTTGAACACCCAACAATCCCTGTTGGTGTGATTGACTGGCTTTTCAGGGGTGCCATGTATCTGGCACAAGCGGTCAAGTATTCAGTCCAAACTGGACGGGCCCGGAGTATTTCTTTTGAATGACTTTTTCCACTGACCGGATTTAGAGCCTCTGAATCCGGCATTAACTGTCGTATCCTTAGTATTGTCGTTGTTAATGCGGCGCTTTTGCTTGTTGCGATGCGACCTGCCACTGTTGTCCTTGGTATCCGAATTACCAGGGTTCTTGGTCAAGTTATTGCTATGAGCCAGCCAGCTGTCTTCTCCTGCGCAAAAGAGGGTCATAAGCGTCGTGAGTGCTGCCATAGATTTCGGCTTTTCCTGTCCAAGGTGCCGAGCAAGCCACTCGTCACGGATGTTATGCTTGAAGGCTTCTAGGGCCTCTGCCTCCGGACAGTCGACGATTTGATTTTTCTTTGTTAGGAACTGTGTCCAGAATTTCCTGGCCGACTCCTCTGGCTGCTGAATTATGTGGCTTAGGTCATCGGCATCTGGTGGTCGCACATAAGTGCCCTAGAAGTTGTCGAGGAATGCGGCTTCCAGGTCCTCCCAACAACCAATTGATTCTGCTGGCAAGATGTTAAGCCAATGCCAAGCTGGTCCTTTAAGTTTGAGTGGGAGGTATTTGATGGCGTGTAGATCATCACCGCGGGCCATGTGGATATGAAGGAGATAATCCTCGATCCATACCGCTGGATCTGTTGTGCCATCGTATGATTCAATGTTTACGGGTTTGAAACCCTCGGGGATTTGATGATCCATTACTTCATCTGTGAAGCATAGTGGGTGTGCGGCGCCTCTGTACTGGGCTATATCCCGACGTAGCTCAAATGAGCTTTGTCTATTGTGTTTGGCCCGGCCGGATTTACTATATCCGGCGTGACAATTATCGTCTCGTGCCATGGGGCGCCCGTGCGATCCGTAGATCGATCTTGTTTGCCTTGCCTTGTCCTCCAAAATATCTCGCAGGTTTGGCGCATTTTCCCGTGCCTTGGTATTTTTTGAGCGGCGCCGGGGTGCGGCTTGAGTGGAGGCCCGAGAGGCCTCTCTGTCGCAGCCGCGAGGTGGCCGGTCGGCCGCATCATGCGTTGGTGATGTAGGTTTAGGTGCTTCCTCCTCTAATCGGGGTAGCAACCTGTGCTTTGGGTAGCTCTTGGAGGGGCGTTCGAGTTCATACTCTTCGGCCGCAAGGACTTCAGTCCATCTGTCAGCTAGCAAATCTTGATCAGCTCTAAGCTATTGCTGTTTTTTCTTGAGGCTGCTCGCCGTGGCCATAAGCCTGCGTTTGAAACGCTCTTGTTCGACGGGGATCCTCTGGCACGACGAATTCGTCGTCGTCGAGGCTTGCCTCGTCTTCGGAGGGAGGCATGTAATTATCGTCCTCGACCTCTTTGTCTGCCGCTCTCTCATGAGGGCTGGCTTCTCCATCCTCCTGTGCTGAATCTTGCTGGAGGGGGTTTTCTTCGGCACTGTCCGGAGTGTTATTATCTCCTGTGCCGGAATCACCATTTTTGCTGTGACGGGACCTTGACTTGAAGCTTCCACAAAGCCTCATGTGAAGCCCCTACATCATCAAGTGAGAAACAAAACTTCAATGAAGAATTGAGCTTAATGGTGAAGAACTTCAACAAGTTCTACAAGAGTAGAAGCAAAGATAGAAGCTTCAAGTCAAGGTCCTACAATGACAAAAGATCTTCTACTCGAGAGCGAAACTACTACAGTTGTGGAAGACCCGGACACTATTCCAATGAGTGTACGGCTCCCTACAAGAGAAGAGAAGATTCTCCAAAAAGAAGAAGCAAAGAATCACCACCAAGAGAGAGAAGGAGTAGAGATGATCGTTATGAATGAAGATACTCACGGAGAAGCAAGGATTCGGAAAGGAAGGAAAAATCATCAAGGAGCTACACAAAACGAAGACATCAAGCTCATGTTGGTGAATGGGTATCCGGCTCCGACTCCGACAGCCACTCCGAGAGAAGTTATCACTCCGACTCCGAAGATACTCAAGATGAAGGTGTTGCCGATCTAGCACTTGTGTCAACCAACTCCTATGACATATTTGACTCACCAAATGAAGGAATTGGAAGATGCTTCATGGCCAAAGGTCCTAAGGTAACACACCCCGAGTATGTTGATTTCAATAGTGATGAAGATGACTTGTTAGGTGATGATTTGCTTGTTGACAACTCTAGTGATGAATACTATGATGAAACGTCAATTAATCATGCTAATCAAGATAAAACGAATGACAATGATAAGGAGAAGATTGAGGCTCTAACTAAAGAACTAAACACTCTTAAGTTAGCTCATGAAACTATCTTCGAAGATCATCGAGAACTTTTGAGAGCTCATGAGAAATTACGCTTTGAAAAGCTCAATCTTGAGCAAGAGCATGAGTTCTTAAAAGCAATCAATGATGATCTCCGCAAGAAAAGTTCTTCTTACATTGCCAAGCGTTTACTCTTATCCGCTTACATGCCTCAAGTCAAGTCTAGTAACAAGAACAAGAAAGATTCTTCCTCTAGCAGTAACAATGATCATGCTAAATCCAATATTGTTGCTTCTAGTAGTTCTCTTGATTCCACTAATGATTCTCTTAGCCAAGTTACACTTGAGCAAGAAAATAGCTTATTGAAGGGAATTATAGAGAAAGGAGTGTACAAAAGCCTTGCCGGGAGTAAGCAATTCGAGGAAATTGTGCGCAAGCAAGGAATGCACCGGAAGAATCAAGGTGTTGGTTTTGAACGAAAGTTCAATGCCAATGGAGTTGAGTGGGAAGAAGATCAATACCCCAAGACAAAGTTTGTTCCTCAACAAGAGAAGTATGATACTTCTTTCAAGGGGACACAAGCTCAAGATGATCTTCCACCACAAGACTACAAGCAAAAAGGCAAGGACAAGCTTCAAGAGGAAATTGATGCATTTGAAGAAGCTCCTAAGACCTTAGTCAAGTGGATTCCCAAGACTACTTCAAGTTCCACTTCATCAAGTACGACTACAACTCCAAGGATTCCCATCAAGATGGTGTGGATCCAAAAGAAGAAGAACTAGAGAGTTCTTGAGGGTGACTCCGCCAACATACTTCACTCTTATCATTTTGGCAAGAACAAGTGCAATCAACTTCCACATCTTGCACTAGTTCAAGGAGTCACAAACCCTCTTGTTGGTAAGACAAGGGACAAGGTAACCTAAAAGTTTTCATGGACATCATCTTGTGTGTGCATCACTCTATGTCTATGGATATCCTTGTTTGTTCCTTGTGGGACTAACCCATGTAGGTATTGAAAGTGCAATTCACTCAAATGGATAGCTCCAAGTGATCTACATCAATATTGAGCATCCACATCTTCAACATCTACATGAAGTCATCATCGACAAAACCCGAGGTTAGTTCATCCCTCTAAGGGGGGATATCACATCTAGGGGGAGCTTTACTCTAAGACTTGAGCTAAAGCAACTCTAAAGATGTGAACACAACAATGCTTTATGTAAAAGTGGTAACCCCACTTGAGCTTAAACGATGAGTATGACCTATGATCAAGTGTTCTCACTTGACTCCTAAGTCAATATACTCATATATAGATGACCTTGTCATCGCAAATTGCTTGATAGATGCTAGAATTGGTTGTGCATGCCTTGTCACATATTTCATTTGCCATCTTATTGTGTGAGCATGCTGGTTGCATATTTTACTCATCCGAGGACATCCACTTGTTGTTTTGATTGTTTGGTTTTATTTCCTTTTGCCAAGTGGATGGACAAGAATGCCTAAGAACCTCCTCTAGCTATCTATGCTTTTCTCGTCTCAAACTCTATTCCTACATCACAAAATTTGATCAAGTCAGATTCGAACCACTCTGTGTGAGGAGCGCTCGGAGTCCCCGATTCGTCATAGACTTAAACTTCCAAAACCTCTTTATGATTCTTGGTCTGACCGATACCCCACTTTCGGTCCTACCGAGATCATTAAGTTGATCTAGGTTTTCGATCTCGGTGCAACCAATTTGAACCTTTCGGTCACACCGAGTTTCAGTAACTGCTTGCAGTTATGAATCTCGGTGCCACCGAGTTGTTCCACTCGGTCACACCGACAGGGTCGGGCTATATATAGTCACGGGCAAAAATTTGGAAATTTCTCCGAACCCCTTCGCCCGCGCGATAGCCTGCTCTGCCAACGTGGTCTCCAGATCGTCTCCTCGCCGCCAGCCGCCTCCAGTCGCTGGTCTCCGTCGCCGTCAACGGGAATTCTACCCCGCCGTTGCCGCCGTAGCGAGTCTCCGCCGAACTAGGGTATGGACTCGATCACAGTGCTATTCCCCGTCCGATTCCTAGCACATTGTGTTCTTAATGATTCTTGCCACGATTGAAACACTCCTATCCAGTCAATGCGCTCGTAGATTAGGTTTGATTCGAAAATTTAGGGTTAGGTTTCCGCCGAAACCATCTCAGACCCACCGAGTTGAAAAACTCGGTCCCACCGATTTGGCTTATGCCATTGCACAAGTGAGACTCGGTCTGACCGAGAATTACTTACCGGTGTGACCGATTTTGGAACTCTGTGAAACCCTAGCAGTCTCGGTGCCACCAAACTGTGACTCGGTCTGACCGAGTTCACTAGTTTAGGTGCCAAAACTGCTTTGGTATCACCGAGTTTAAAAATCGGTAGATCCGAGATGATTTCAGTGGGAAACTAAAACTAAGTTTTTGGATCATTCTTTTGCAAAAATCTCTGCATTTTGTGATGCTCATCTATTCTACCTCATCTATAAACTATTCACAGGGTCAGCAGACAGCTTGTTCATCATGTCAGATCAGAGTGACAGCCAGAATGTGTCAGAACAGCAAGTGCACATGAGTGAGGGCACTAGTCCCTCCAGTTCTTCTGATGAAGGCAGCAGGAGCACCCCTAGCAATTTGCCAAAAGCTGCCACTAGACAAAGGAAGAAGAGAACTTCAGATTCTGAGGATGCAGATTATGTGGGAGAAGAGGAAGCAACTTCAAAGAGAGTTGAGTCAGCTCAGGGCACAAAGCCAGGCTTGAAAATCACAAGGCCAGCAGGCAGGCAGCCTATGTCAAAGGCCAGAGCTTCAACTGAGAAGCCCACTTCCAAAGAGCCAGTTGCTGCTGAAGGCAAGAAAAGGAAGGAAAGGATCAAGAAGACCATAGCCAGAGTGCTTGGAAAGGCTTCCATCATGGAAGATGAAGAAGAAGAAGAGGTAGCTGCACCAGCACCTAAGGCACCCAAGCTGATGGGTGATGCCATAAGATCAGGGGCAGCTGCTTCCAAGGCCAAGCCAGCTCCAAAGCCAAAACCAAAGAGGAATACAAGGAGCATACCTGCAACTGAGAAGAACAAGGCCCCAGTGCCTGAAGTGAAGGAAATATGCCCTAGAGGCAATAATAAAGTTATTATTTATTTCCTTATAATCATGATAAATGTTTATTATTCATGCTAAAATTGTATTAACCGGAAACATAATACATGTGTGAATACATAGACAAACAAAGTGTCACTAGTATGCCTCTACTTGACTAGCTCGTTAATCAAAGATGGTTATGTTTCCTAACCATGAACAATGAGTTGTTATTTGATTAACGGGATCACATCATTAAGAGAATGATCTGATTGACATGACCCATTCCATTAGCTTAGCACCCGATCGTTTAGTATGTTGCTATTGCTTTCTTCATGACTTATACATGTTCCTATGACTATGAGATTATGCAACTCCCGTTTACCGGAGGAACACTTTGGGTGCTACCAAATGTCACAACGTTACTGGGTGATTATAAAGGAGCATTACAGGTGTCTCCAAAGGTAGATGTTGGGTTGGCGTATTTCGAGATTAGGATTTGTCACTCCGATTGTCGGAGAGGTATCTCTGGGCCCTCTCGGTAATACACATCACATAAGCCTTGCAAGCATTACAACTAATATGTTAGTTGTGAGATGATGTATTATAGAACGAGTAAAGAGACTTGCCGGTAACGAGATTGAACTAGGTATTGGATACCGACGATCGAATCTCGGGCAAGTAACATACCGATGACAAAGGGAACAACGTATGTTGTTATGCGGTCTGACCGATAAAGATCTTCGTAGAATATGTAGGAGCCAATATGGGCATCCAGGTCCCGCTATTGGTTATTGACCGGAGACGTGTCTCGGTCATGTCTACATTATTCTCGAACCCGTAGGTTCCGCACGCTTAAGGTTACAATGACTGTTATATTATGAGTTTATGCATTTTGATGTACCGGAGGTTGTTCGGAGTCCCGGATGTGATCACGGACATGACGAGGAGTCTTGAAATGGTCGAGACGTAAAGATTGATATATTGGAAGCCTATGTTTGGATATCGGAAGTGTTCTGGGTGAAATCGGGATTTTACCGGAGTACCGGGAAGGTTACCGGAACCCCCCGGGAGCTAAATGGGCCATGATGGGCCTTAGTGGAAAAGAGAAGAGGCAGCCCTACATGGGCTGCGCGCCTGCCCCCTTCCCCTAGTCCTATTAGGACTAGGAGAGGTGGCCGGCCCCCTCTCTCTCTTTTCCCCTTCCGCGAATCCTATTCCAACTAGGATTGGGGGGGGATCCTACTCCCAGAGGGAGTAGGACTCTCCTGGCGCGCCACACCTTGGCCGGCCAGCCTCCCCCCCTCTAGTCCTTTATATATTGAGGCAGAGGCACCCTAGAATACACAAGTTGATCCACGTGATCTATTCCTTAGCCGTGTGCGGTGCCCCCAGCCACCATATTCCTCGATAATACTGTAGCAGAGTTTAGGCGAAGCCCTGCTGCTGTAGTGCATCAAGATCGTCACCACGCCGTCGTGCTGACGGAACTCTTCCCCGACACTTTGCTGGATCGGAGTCCGGGGATCGTCATCGAGCTGAACGTGTGCTCGAACTCGGAGGTGCCGTAGTTTCGGTGCTTGATCGGTTGGATCGTGAAGACGTACGACTACTTCCTCTACGTTGTGTCAACGCTTCCGCAGTCAGTCTGCGAGGGTACGTAGACAACACTCTCCCCTCTCGTTGCTATGCATCACATGATCTTGCGTGTGTGTAGGAAAATTTTTGAAATTACTACGAAACCCAACATGAAGCTGCAGAAGAAGATGATGAAGAGCAAGTACTCAGAAAACTCAAGCCCAAGATCCCAGACCACAACGATGCTCATCCTGTGGCTGAGGATATGAAGCTCAGGAGAGACTTAGGGCTCAGGAAGTGGAGAGAAGCAGGTCCGTATGCTTCAAGGAGAAGGACTGCTGTGGATTACAGGTTTCACACCAAGGAACAGCAAGATTTCTATGAGACAGTTTTGCTTGATAAGAAGCCCATTGTTTGTGACATGAGATGGGTCGACTGGACCTACATGAAGGAAAATGAGGAACACTATCCTGGTGTGATTGACAGCTTTAGTGCTTGTGGAGTTGCAGACTTTGTTGGGCAGAAGCTCACAAAGTGGAACGAGGAGCTCATCATGCAATTCTACTCCACAGCACATTTCTATCCAGATGGTAGGATAACTTGGATGTCTGAAGGTACGAGGTACCAATCTACTGTTGCTGAGTGGGCACAGCTCATCAATGCCCCAGAGGAGCATGAGGATGACTTGGATATCTATGCCAAGAAGAAGATGGACCACAACTCTATGTCCAATATGTACAAGGAAATTCCAAATGAAGCTCTTGAAACTTTCAAGTTTGGGTCTGTGCATTATCTTCTGTCAGGGCTGCCAACTATTAATTGGATTTTGAGGCACACTCTCTTGCCCAAGTCAGGTGATCACAAGATGATCAGAGGCCATACAATCAATTTGCTTCATGTATTTGATGTACCTCAGAAATTCAAGGTCATGAGCCTCATAGTAGAGACAATCAAGAGGACAGCAGCAGACCAGAAGAGGAGCTGTGGATATGCCCCACAGATTCAGGAGCTCATCAACTCCAAGATGGGCACGGGCATATACTTATTGGACAAGGAACACCTGCCCATCCGTCCAGATTTTGAAGATAATCAAGTTGTTATGACTGAGAATGAGCCATCGTCTGCACAAGCACAAGCAAAGAAGGAGAAGGCAAGGAAGGAGAAAGCTGCCAAGATGCCAACTCAAGAGGAGGCATCTCAGTATTTCTTGAAAACTAAACAAGAGCAGCTTGGTTACCTGATTGCATCCACCCTGCGGATTGAGAAAGGACTAGCCACCCTAACTCAGAACCAGGCAAGCCTAGAGAGAATCATGGAACAAAAGTTCTATGACTTGGATGTCAAGGTGACAGAGATTCAGACTGCAGTGGAGCAGCTCCAAGATGATATGCAGGAGAGGAAAGGGAAGACAACCACTGATGCCTTTGCCAGAGTGCCACGAGGTCCGAGGTCGTCTACAGTGCCAGTTCCTGACACAAGAGCAACTGCCTCAGCTCCAGCCGTAGCACCAGCCCAACCTGCTCCAACGTCTACTTCAGCGTCTACTTCAGCGTCTACAGAAGCCTTCGTCCTTGGAGTGATCCGGACTCCACCACCACCAGAAGATCAAGCCTGAGCGTCGATCTAGCACTATGCATTTTCTAGGAACTTTTTGGTAACTTGTTGCCAAAGGGGGAGAAAAATGTATAGATCATAGGCTGAGAGAGAGAGAGAGTGTTGCTTTTTTCTCTCTTGTTTTATTTGGTGGTTTTTCGAACTTTGTTTGCTTTTGAGTGCTTGAGATACTATCATTGCTTGTGAGACATTGATGATCATGTGTTTGATCATAAGCTACACTTAATGTTTGCTTAATGCTATTATCTTATCTATCTTATGTGATCATTCACTATTCTTGGTGATGAGTGCATGTATTTCATTCTTATCATTTTAAGCGCTCCACCAAGATGTATGTGACATGGAAGAGTAACCCATGACTCTAACTCCTTGTGCATTTGCAGTCCAAAGCAAATTTTAAATATGCACAAATTTAGGGGGAGCTCTTACTTGTCACATACTTCTCAAAGCGACGATATATTTCATGCTTATTATCATTTGTCGAAGCTTTGATCTATATGTTGTCATCAATTACCAAAAAGGGGGAGATTGAAAGTGCAACTATCCCTAGGGGGTTTTGGTAATTCATAACAACATATAGCTCATTGAGCTAATGCTATTCCAAGATGATTATTTCAGGAAAGCTCAATGATTGGCATGGCATGGATGGTGAAAGTGGAACCCTCAAAATGCTAAGGACAAAGGATTGGCTCAAGCTCAAAAGCTCAAGACTCTTCATTTTATATTTTAGTGATCCAAGATCACATTGAGTCTTTAGGAAAAGCCAATACTATCAAGGAGGGATGAGGTGTTGCTTAATGAGCCTCTTGCTTCATGTGCTTAGTGATATGCTCCAAAATCCTCAACTACTTTCCCATATCCACATATGACCTAAACCCTAAGCCAAACTCGGTCCTACCGATTCTTTCTATCTGGCGCCACCGAGTTTCACTTGTCATAAGCCACTACCAAACCCTAGCAATTCGGTTCTACCGATAGGGATCTCGGTCTCACTGAGATGGGATTGCAAACTCTCTGTTTCCCTTTCGTAACTTTTCGGTCTCACCGAAAGAGCGAATAGGTCCCACCGAGATTGCAATGTAAATTCAGTGTTTCCTTTTTGTAACTTTTCAGTCTCACCGAAAGAGCAAATCGGTCCCACCGAGTTTGCCTGACCAACTCTCTGGTTAGCTAATTACCAAATTCGGTCTCACCGAGTTTGTGTAATCGGTCTCATCGAGATTACGTTATGCCCAAACCCTAACCATATCGGTCCTACCGAGTTGCATGTCAGCCCCACCGAAAATCTCTAACCGTCACTAGGTTTACCTTGTCGGTCCGACCGAGTTTGTTGATTCGGTCCCACCGAGATTGAAAAACTGTGTGTAATGGTTGGATTTTGTGTGGAGGCTATATATACCCCTCCACCTCCTCTTCATTCGTGGAGAGAGCCATCAGAACACATACACAATTCCAACTCATATGTTCTGAGAAAGAACCACCTACTCATATGTTCTGAGAAAGAACCACCTACTCATATGTTGAGACCAAGATATTCCATTCCTATCATATGAATCTTGATCTCTAGCCTTCCCCAAGTCGCTTTCCACTCAAATCTTCTTTCCACAAAATCCAAATCCTATGAGAGAGAGTTGAGTGTTGGGGAGACTATCATTTGAAGCACAAGAGCAAGGAGTTCATTACCTACACACCATTTGTTACTTCTTGGAGAGTGGTGTCTCCTAGATTGGCTAGGTGTCACTTGGGAGCCTCCGACAAGATTGTGGAGTTGAACCAAGGAGTTTGTAAGGGCAAGGAGATCGCCTACTTCGTGAAGATCTACCGCTAGTGAGGCAAGTCCTTCGTGGGCGATGGCCATGGTGGGATAGACAAGGTTGCTTCTTCGTGGACCCTTTGTGGGTGGTTGCTTCTTCGTGGACCCTTTGTGGGTGGAGCCCTCCGTGGACTCGCGCAACCGTTACCCTTTGTGGGTGGAGCCCTCCGTGGACTCGCGCAACCGTTACCCTTCGTGGGTTGAAGTCTCCATCAACGTGGATGTAGGATAGCACCACCTATCCGAACCACGGGAAAAACATCTGTGTCTCCAATTGCGTTTGAATTCTCCAAACCCTTCCCTTTACATTCTTGCAAGTTGCATGCTTTACTTTCTGCTGCCAATATACTCTTTGCATGCTTGCTTGAATTGTGTGATGATTGCTTGACTTGTCCTACAATAGCTAAAATCTGCCAAGAACTAAAATTGGGAAAAGCTTAAGTTTTTATTTGGTCAAGTAGTCTAATCACCCCCCCCCCCTCTAGACATACTTTCGATCCTACACAGGCCCTTTGGGTTTCCGAGCGACAGGCAGTAGTTAGTTTAGAGGTTCACGCTAATGCGGAAGAGGGATACGAACTCATGTTCTCAAAGTGATAGCTCTTCTCGCGTATATCATTGTTTAGATGGATGACGATGTATTTGCATATCATTCGAGACTTGTATCGCTATTTTCGAGATGATGACGAGAGACCACTTTGTGTTGGATGATGATTATGATGATGACATGATTTGATGAGACTAATTGTATGTATATGCTATGATTACATTTGTATGTGTATGATATGCTAAAGATTATTGTATAAAGCCTATTCAAATACAAAACAAATATGCAGGAAAAAACTAATAAATAAACTAGTAGTAGCGAGGGGGGAAATTTAGCAGTAGCGCGTCCCAGCAAACAGCGCTGCAGATAATATCAGTAGCGCCCTTTCCCAAAGAGCGCTACAGCTATTCATGTATAGCAGTAGTGTGGGACAACCGGCGCTACTGTTATACGTTAGCTGTAGCGCCTTATTAGTAGCGCCGGTGCCCGCGCTACTGAGAGGCCCAAAACCCTCGCTGCTGGTAGGCTTTTCCCTAGTAGTGACATCATTAATTCTTCCCATAGGTTTATTAATAGTGGAATCCGCAAGGTGCAAGTTTAGAGAGCAATCATCAAAATCACGGAAATCTAGCAAATCGCACAAAGTTTTGGGAATAGTGGAAACACTAGCACCCAAATCACATAAAGCATAAAATTCATGATCCTTAATCTTAATTTTAATAGTTGGTTCCCACTCATCATAAAGTTTTCTAGGGATAAAAACTTCCAACTCAAGTTTTTCTTCATAAGATTGCATCAAGGCATCAACGATATGTTTGGTAAAGGCTTTATTTTGACTATAAGCATGAGGAGAATTTAGCACGGATTGCAACAAGGAAATACAATCAATTAAAGAGCAACTTTCATAATTAAATTCCTTGAAGTCCAAAATAGTGGGTTTAGCAATATCTAGGGTTTTACTTTTTTCAATCCTACTTTTAAATACTCCGAATTCTTGGAACGCCTTCTAGGTAAAGGTGGATCATATTCAGTCCCATCATTATCAAGATTCATATTGCAAAACAAGGATTTAATAGGGGACACATCAATAACTTTTAGATCTTCATCTTGATTTTCATAGGAATTGGAAGAACACGCTTTAATAAAGGCATCTTTCGTAGCACGCATCCTAGCGGTTCTTTCCTTGCACTCATCAATGGAAATTCTCATGGCTTTGAGAGGCTCATTGATATCATGCTTAGGAGGAATAGATCTAAGCTTTAAAGAATCGGCATCAAGAGAAATTCTATCAACGTTCCTAGCCAATTCATCAACTTTAAGTAATTTCTCTTCAAGCAAAGCATTAAAATTCTTTTGTGAATTCATAAACTCTTTAACACTATTCTCAAATTCAGAGGGCATCTTATTAAAATTTCCATAAGAGTTGTTGTAGGAATTTCCATAATTATTAGAAGGATTACTAGGATAAGGCCTAGGATTAAAGTTCCCTCTATACGCGTTGTTACCAAAATTATTCCTACCAACAAAATTCACATCCATAGATTCATTATTATTCTCAATCAAAGTAGACAAAGGCATATCATTAGGATCAAAAGAAACACTCTTAGTAGCAAACAATTTCATAAGTTCATCCATCTTTCCACTCAAAACATTGATTTCTTCTATCGCATGCACTTTTTATTAGTAGATCTTTCAGTGTGCCATTGAGAATAATTAACCATAATATTATCTAGGAGTTTAGTAGCATCTCCTAAAGTGATTTCCATAAAAGTGCCTCCCATGGACGAATCTAAAAGATTTCTAGAAGCAAAATTCAATCCGGCATAATTTTTTTGTATAATCATCCACAAATTCAAACCATGAGTAGGGCAATTACGTATCATTCATTTCATTCTCTCCCAAGCTTGTGCAACATGTTCATGAT
Organism: Triticum urartu; assembly: GCF_003073215.2. Lineage (NCBI taxonomy): Eukaryota > Viridiplantae > Streptophyta > Magnoliopsida > Poales > Poaceae > Triticum > Triticum urartu. The sequence continues at coordinate 8,486,295 of NC_053027.1, forward strand.
CAAGTTGCTTAAAATTCATAATATCGTTTCTAAGAGAGATGATCTTAGTGGGAGGAAAATACTTAGAGATAAAAGCATCTTTGCACTTGTTCCAAGAATCAATACTATTTTTAGGCAAAGACGAAAACCAAGCTTTAGCACGATCTCTAAGCGAAAAAGGAAATAGCTTCAATTTAACAATATCATTATCAACATCTTTCTTCTTTTGCATATCACATAAATCAACGAAGCTATTTAGATGAGTAGCGGCATCTTCACTAGGAAGGCCGGCGAGTTGATCTTTCATAACAAGATTCAACAAAGCAGTATTGATTTCACAAGATCCAGTATGGGTAAGAGGAGCAATCGGAGTGCTAAGGAAATCATTATTGTTGGTATTGGTAAAGTCACACAATTTGGTATTATATTGAGCCATCGCGACAAGCAAGCAATCCAACACCCGAGCAGAAAAAACCAAGCGAAGAAAAAGGCAAACGGAAAAGAGAGGGCGAATAAAACGGCAAGGGTGAAGTGGGGGAGAGGAAAACGAGAGGCAAATGGCAAATAATGTAATGCGAGAGATAAGGGATTGTGATGGGTACTTGGTATGTTGACTTTTGCGTAGACTCCCCAGCAACGGCGCCAGAAATCTTCCTGCTACCTCTTGAGCACTGCGTTGGATTTCCTTGAAGAGGAAAGGGTGATGCAGCAGAGTAGAGTAAGTATTTCCCTCAGTTTTTGAGAACCAAGGTATCAATCCAGTAGGAGGCTACGCGCGAGTCCCTCGTACCTACACAAAACAAATAGCTCAACGCAACCAACGCGATTAGGGGTTGTCAATCCTTTCAAGGTCACTTACGAGAGTGAGATCTGATAGAGATGATAGATAATATTTTTGGTATTTTTGGTATAAAGATGCAAAGTAAAATAAAAGGCAAAGTAAAAAAGCAAAGCAATAATAAAGTGATGGAGGATTGATATGATGAGAATAGACCCGGGGGCCATAGATTTCACTAGTGGGTTCTCTCAAGAGCATAAGTATTCTACGGTGGGTGAACAAATTACTGTTGAGCAATTGACAGAATTGAGCATAGTTATGAGAATATCTAGGTATGATCATGTATATAGGCATCACGTCCGAGACAAGTAGACCGACTCCTGCCTGCATCTACTACTATTACTCCACTCATCGACCGCTATCCAGCATGCATCTAGAGTATTAAGTTCAAGAAAACAGAGTAACGCCTTAAGCAAGATGACATGATGTAGAGGGATAAATTCATGCAATATGATAAAAACCCCATCTTGTTATCCTCGATGGCAACAATACAATACATGCCTTGCTGCCCCTACTGTCACTGGGAAAGGACACCGCAAGATTGAACCCAAAGCTAAGCACTTCTCCCATTGCAAGAAAAACCAATCTAGTAGGCCAAACCAAACTGATAATTCGAAGAGACTTGCAAAGATAACCAATCATACATAAAAGAATTCAGAGAAGATTCAAATATTGTTCATAGATAATCTTGATCATAAACCCACAATTCATCGGTCTCAACAAACACACCGCAAAAAGAAGATCACATCGAATAGATCTCCACGAGAGAGGGGGAGAACATTGTATTGAGATCCAAAAAGAGAGAAGAAGCCATCTAGCTACTAACTATGGACCCGAAGGTCTGAGGTAAACTACTCACACTTCATCGGAGGGGCTATGGTGTTGATGTAGAAGCCCTCCGTGGTGGATTCCCCTTCCGGCGGAGCCCCGGAACAGGCCCCAAGATGGGATCTCGTGGATACAGAAGGCTGCGGCGGTGGAATTAGGTTTTTGGCTCCGTATCTGATCATTTGGGGGTACGTAGGTATATATACGAGGAAGGAGTACGTCGGTGGAGCAAAGGGGGGCTCACGAGGCAGGGGCGCGCCCTAGGGGGGCGCCCTCCACCCTCGTGGCCACCTCCTTTCTTTCTTGACGGGGGGTTCAAGTCTCCTGGATCATATTCGGTGAGAAAATCACGTTCCCGAAGGTTTCATTCCGTTTGGACTCCGTTTGATATTTCGTTTCTTTGAAACACTGAAATAGGCAAAAAACAACAATTCTGGGCTGGGCCTCCGGTTAATAGGTTAGTCCCAAAAGTAATATAAAAGTGGAAAATAAAGCCCTATATGGTCCAAAACAGTAGATAATATAGCATGGAGCAATCAAAAATTCTAGATACGTTGGAGACGTATCACCCCCCTGCCTCGTGCCTTCCTCGTTTATCCCCTCACGTGCACTCAAAGTCTCCCGGATTGCTTTTTTTCCAAAAATAACTTTCCCAAAGGTTTCATTCCGTTTGGACTTCGTTTGATATTCCTTTCCTTCGAAACACTGAAACAAGGGAAAAACAGAAACTGGCACTGGGCTCTGGGTCAATAGGTTAGTCCCAAAAATCATGTAAAAGTGCTTAGTAAAGCCCATTAAACATCTAAGATGGATAATATAATAGCATGAATACTTCATAAATTATAGATACGTTGGAGACGTATCAGTGGCCTCAATATATCTAGACTTGTTCCCGTTTGGGGTGGCCTTGACAACGCTTTTTCAGTCCCAGTTTGGGTGGACTCGAGAGTTGGTCGGGCGATCGGGGTTGACCTACGTCCCCCCCTCATGTCAAAGTTACCGGAGTTTTCTTCTAGGGGTTTAGGTGGCCTCGAGAGTTTATCGGGTAGGGATGGGAGGGGGAAGGAGATCGACAGCGCTCTTTCTTCCAGGGTTTGGGTGGCCTCAGGGATACGTTTCGAGAGAAAATACAACACCAGCCTACTTTTCTCAATGGTCGATAATGCTCTATTACAGCCTAGAGGGCCAGATAAGACCTCGGTACTACATTATAAAGTTTCTCAAGGACAATGGGTTGCTCAGTCGTGGCCCGAGCTGCGTTACATTTTTCAAGGAAACTGATATGTATTTCATGGAGAAATTCATATGTCCTCACAAGGAAGATGCACCATAGCTCGCAGAATACTATGTTGCCACTTGTGGAGGGGAAGAGCCCGCTAGACTCGTGATTACATGAACAAAGAATTCATAGCTCTATATGTAGAATCGCTATGTAGTTCTTTTTTGGTCATTATTTTGTATGGTGAAGAACATACATGTTTCTGAAGATTTATGTGGCTTTCTAAAATCTATCCTTTGATTATGTATTGATTTCTCCTTTTGTGCCATTGTAATAAGAAGATTACTTAATATATTTGAGCTTATACTTCATGATTGTCACGGAAGGTTCACTTTTTCATAAATAATTGGTATTTTCCATTTTATGAATTTCAATTCATGTCATGGTTATCTTAACTTAGGATTATTCATTGCAGTATCATAGAAAGATAGATCACAGTTTGTAGGTGGGTGCCAACTTCGAAGGTTAGAACTATTTAGGAAGCATTCACCACAGGCGCCTCGTAGTCGAAGGGAACGCCTCCTCCCACTGAACGAACATCGCCAAAAGGACTGAAATAAATACAGAAAAATGCAAGCACCAATGTCAAGTCTAAAGTCTTAAATCCTAGTAGGTTGGTTCCACCACAAAGAACCTAACCATATGAGCCCAGTTCACATATTTCAAGGTTTGAATCCCGTTTTAAATACTACTAACAGTGTGATTTAGCAACACAAGGAATGTATATATAGGAGTTGGTGTCACGCCCCAAACAATGGGAACCCACGTTTATATATACTAGAGGGTGACGATGGCATTGCCGCGCCATTCCTCGGTCATGAGTTAAGTATTTTTCTTCACGGGCTATTACGGTTAGAGGTGGGCACTTTTATCGCGAAAACTGAATACCGAGTGGAACCAAATTAAGTTCATCGACATTCCAGGTTTATTCAGTTTAGTATGGTTGTCGGTTCATCGTTTCAATCCCTAGTTGTTTGATGTCCCGGTGTATCACCGTTTTTCAGCATGCATAAACTACCTGGCCATATACACCGAAAAGGATCTTCCTTTTCTCTGACTTCCCTAATTTTTTGGCACGTGTAGGCATAGCACGAGGCCTATGGACAATGCACGCCCCCACCACCGATCCACTCCCTGGCATGTGGGGCCACTAATAATGCAAAAACAGCCCCGATGCACCAAAAGGCTCCATTTCCAGGGAGCTTAGAATCTGTAGGGATGGCATCTCTCCTTCTCCAACTACCCCGGTAAAGGATCCACCCTCCAAACTCGTCAAGATCCATCTATGCAGAGCCACATCAGAAAGTATTCCCATGTATTGCTCATATGCCATCTCGTGCAACAACTTTGTGTCAAATCACTCTTATATTGCATTTTGATCTAAAATTGAGTAGAATGATCAAAATATGTGTTCATTTTTTCTAAAACTGAGTAAAATAGTTGGGACTTGTGTTAACTTTTTCTAAAATAATTGGAATATGAGTCTAATATGTGTGAAATAATTATGCATGTGTATATAATAATTAAAATATGTGTTCAACTTTGCTGGCATTGGGTGAAATAATTGAAATGTGTTTAATTTATTTGACACAATTTAGTGTTTATGCAAATTCCCCCCTTTGCAATAGGGAGCAGCGAAGCCTTGTTTGGTTCACACTTGGAGTCATCCTGGAGTCTGTGCCTGACACAAAGTCACGTCTGGACATAGCCTGAAAAGTAGAATTTGGCCAGGCATACAATGTTTGGTTGCAGACCACGCCTGGAGAAAGCTAACCTCTGAAAGCGCGTACGTTTGAGACATTGGCCCATAGGAGAAACAACTGATTAGACTGGGATTAGAGGCCAGGCAGCTATACGCAGGGACGCCCAGGCTACCTCTCTCCAACGCCTGGACCAGGCTAAGCAACATGCCTGATATAGGGGCCAGGCTAAGCAAGGCGCAGAAACCACCAGGCCAGGCTAGTTGGTGTTCATCTCGACAACAACCAAACACTTCTCAGGCAGATTTATTTTTGATGGATTTGCTCGGATCTCGTCGTTGTTCGTCTACGTTCGAGTGTCTTCGGTTTGAATCTTTCCGATCTACGTTATTTTTCATTGACGGCGGTTGTTGTTCTGGGGTGCTGGTCCTATGGGGCCTTAGCACGACGACTTCCCGACTGTCTACTACAATAAGTTATGCCCGGCTCCGGCGATGGAGGGGCGATGACAGTGGCACGCCTTCGGCTTGCTTCGGTGCTTGTAGTCGTCGCTAGGTGGTCTACAAATCTGAATGTAATTTTTATTTCTGGTATTCATTGTACTGCCATGATTGAAGATGAATAGATTGAAAGTTTTTCCGCAAAAAAAGAAAACAACCAAACACTTCTCAGGCAGTTTCCAGGCACGCTCCAGGCCAGGTGTCATAGAGCGAGGATGCCAACCAAACAGGCCCTATTTCCCTTTTGTAGCACCGTTACGGGATCGGAACTCGTTTCCTTCATTTTTTGCAGCATGGAAAATCATGGGATTCGAAGATATCCACTCCAACCTTTTTATCTGCTCGTCGCGTAGAATCGATACAGTGCTAGTGTTAGAGTAACGTGTGCAATCTCTTCTTTTCATTTCTAATCTAATGGTTGTGAAACAAAGTCGGGAAAAGCACATCCGCATGTGTGGTGCAGAAACTAGATACACACACCTAGTGGTACCCGAAAGAAACATGAAGTATGTATTGGTGTTCAGTTGGAAGCATGACACAAGTTGCCCAAGTCAGCCTACAGGTGTACCCGAAAGAAATAACGATGGCAGGCAGCAAAGCAACATTCTGGATCTGAAAATTCAGAGAGTCGACACTAAAATTATTAGATTTGCCCAGAGGCTTTGATACGATATGGCAAGGAACTTTAAATTCAAAAGGATAGATTTCAGCATTTAGAGTGCCTTTTTTACCAGAGGCTTTGATACTTTTACATCTATACAGCCCCTATGCCACACTACCCCTACTTAGTTTTTGAAACAAGAAGAACAACAGAAAAACTTGCAACTAGGTCAACGACAGTCATTATTATGGGCACGGCTAATGACGGTCACTTGCACGAGCCCGGCGTGCACTGCCCCTCTGCCTGCTAGACATACAAAGTATATACTATCGCCGTCCTGGTTTATTGGTCCCCTTCATATTTTATCTTAAATTTTGACCATAGATTTAGCTAACAAAATGGTATAATTTATATCGTTGGATTCGTATTTGAAGATAGTTTTCAATGGTATAATTTCTGTGACATGCATTGACATTTTGCTAGTTAAATCTATGGTCAAAATTTGACACTAAATACGAAGGGGACCGATGAACCAGGACGGAGGTAGTACTTGACTTATATCTTTTCTTCTCATAAGACATTGTCATCTCTTGACATCCATGACACATCATAGATGGTTCAAATATTTATCATTCCATTTTTGTTTCCTGTATGTTATGTCTTTGTTTGCATTACCTTATCATGTAATCAGTGAGCTAAGCATTGTAATTGCTTCCTGACAATAAACCCTGCCATGTTAATTTGCACATATCCTTTCTTTTTCAGTGATATGGATGAAGTGAGGCATGAAAGTAGAAGCAAACCGCCCTGAGAATCGACAACCCAGGATTTACTTCACTAGCTGCTTCTTATATATTTTTCAACTGTATAACTTATAATCATGCAGTGTGCCCCTAGCTTCGTGCACCAACTAAGGGCATCTCCAGCCGTTGGCCCCCCAGGAGGAGCAAAAAATCGCCCCCTGGGGGCGCACCGGCGCTAAACCGTGCACTGGGGGCGTGATGCCCCCCAGTGGCGGCCCCCCATGGATTTTTAAAAAAGTCAAATACGGCGCAAACACGACCCAAATTTAACGCAAACATCGGTGAGTTCGTTCAAATTTAAATATATTTTACAAAAAAGGGAAAAACTACCGCGGGCTACCCCCGCCGTCTCCCTCGCCGCCCGCCTCGCCGCCCGCCCACGCAGTTCTACATGCCGAGGAGGCGGTAGAACCGCGTGTAGTCACCGCCGCCGTCGTCGTCGTCGTCGTCGCCCCCGCCGACGCCTCCGCCGTCCCTGCTGCATCCCTCCCCCGGTTGGCGCGATGGGTTGGACGGTCCGGGGGCGTCGTCGTCGTCGCCGCTGTCGAGGACCACGACGCCGTGCTCGTCCTCGCGCCCACGCTTGCGGGCGGCGATCTCCTCCAGGGCCCGACGCTGCCGGACCATCTCGTCGCGGAGGTAGTCGTCCCGCGCCCACTGCAGGGCGTCCTCGTCGGAGAAGCCACGCCGGGCTATCTCCTCGTATTCCACGAGGAGGCCGGGCTCCTGCTTGGGCTCCGGCTTGGGCTCGACGAGGACGAAGCGGCCGGTGGGGGAGGCGTTGTCGCCGATGCGGACGCCGAAGCTGCGGGTGCGCGCGCTGACAGGCGCGCCCTGGGGCTCCGGCTTGATGGGGCGGAGGTGGAGGAAGGGGGAGCCGCCGGACGAGGAGGAGGACCCCCCGGTCTCCATGCGCCTCGGGGTCCAGGAGCTTCCCTAGCGGCGTGTGAAGGACGGGGGAGCGGGGTACTCGAGGCGCGGCGTGTTGCCGCCCTCGATGTACTCGAGGACGGCCTCCAACGTGCGCCCGGGCACGCCCCACCACCGACGCCGGCCGACGGCGTTGAGCCTGCCGGAGGGCTCGACGCCGTTGGTGGCCTCGAGTTGCTCGGCGTGACGGCGGCGGAAGTAGGGCTCCCAGAGCGGGCTGTCGGGGACATACCGTGGCCCCTCCCTCGCCGCACGCGGCAGGGACGAGCGGATGCGTGCGATCTCCGCACGTCGCGCCGCGCCGGTGGGTATCGAGGGCACCGGCACGCCACCGGCGCTGATCCTCCACGCCCCAGGTACACGCATGTCCGGCGGGACCGGGTACTCGGCCTCGAAAAGGAGGCGAGCCTCGCTCTCGTGAAGATGGCGGCGGCCGAAGCCGTTCGCCGCCGCGCCGTCGCCTGGGAAGCGCTCGGCCATGGGTGCTGGAGACGGCGAGAGAGAGGAGAGGGAGGAACGACGACGGCGAGAGAGGGGAGAGGGAGGAACGACGACGGCAAGAGAGAGGAGAGGGAGGAACGATGACGGCGAGAGAGCACGTGTCGCCGAGTGCGCTGGGGCGCGTCTTATATAGGCCGAGGCGCCGCCCGTGCGCGAGCCGCCGTGAGTACGCGTGACGGGTGAGGGAGAGCGAGGGACGCGCGTCATCCGGCCTTCACTGCGCCGCCCGTGAGGCATCAATGGCGCAGGCTGACCGGCGCGGCAGCGCGGCAGCTTTGGCATTGATTCGCCGCGGGAAACGAGGCGATGAGGACGACGAAGGGGCGAGAAGAGGGTAGAGTCGCTGACGCGGCGGGCCCGCGGCTGTTTCACGTCAAAACAGTTCGCCCTGGCGCCCACGGGCGCCCCCTAGCGCGCCGGGTTCGGCCTGGGTCCGCCGGCGCTGTTTTCGGCCTAAGCCGGCGAAAATCGGGCTCCTGGAGGCGCGACTGGGCCGATTTTTCGGCGCCGGCGCAAAAAAAAACGCCTGGGGAGGCCTTCTTGGGGGCGCGGCTGAAGATGCCCTAACCATGTTATGTTCCCAGCTAGCTATTGCTCTTCATTCACAACTTCATTCATCTATCTCTGCCCATCACATCTTTCAAATGAAAATAACAACCGGATGGTCTAGCTTTTTGTATCTGAAGAGTCTCAAGAAGGCAACACTTTGATCTCCAAAACTTTACCAACAAACTGTTATAGTACATCTAGCATGGCAACCATGGGACAACCACAAACCAATCTAATCAAAATCTTGGCATTACCATGATGCATGGAGCACGCCGTCAGTATATAATCTCATGAAGTCAACTTGGTGCCTTGGTGCGCACATGATTGGTCCGTATAGTTTTAGTACAAGAGGAATCATACTGGATCACGAGCTAATTGTATACTCCTTACCAAGTCAGCTTGCAGCGTGCATGCATGTCATAGCCAGCTAAGGGTTCCAACATACATCACCAATAATTCACAGATAGATATACCTCGTATGTGTCTCATCTGGCTCTCCTCGACTGGCCTATAAATAGAACCTTAAACTAGCAGCTGGGATCATCCCATCCACCTTCTCCAGCTCACCCAAGAGTCCACCACCAATGGCTCCAGCTGCTCTCAGGATTGCCGCCGTGGCCGCTTGCCTGGTGCTGGTCCTCGGCGTGGGACAGCCCGCGGCGGCGGCCTTCACGGCCTGCGGCGACTGTCTCTTGGCCTGCGGCGCTACGTGCGACAGGTACAGCGTGCTGTTCTGCAATGGCGTGTGCTACGCGGCGACCAAGGTCCTTGGTTGCGACCAGCTCTGCCAGACAGCAGCATGCGAGGACTGCAAGGCTGTGGCGTTCCCGCAGTGCTCGCAGCCCTGCGGCAATGGCTGCCGCGGCGGCGGCATCTGCCCCCCGCCGCCGCCAGCGCCATGATTTTGCGTGCTCAAGCTCAAGCGTACCCACCTACATACCCAACCCATCGCCCATATATATTGTTGATGTATCCAGCTTTCCTTTCATTTCAGCTATCGTAGAAAATGGTGTAGGTGCCGTATGTGTAACGTGCGAGTGAATTTGAATAATGATGTTGCCCTTACTCGTGTCGCCATGTTATTATGTACTCTATGCTATTTGATATGTCCATATTTAAGGCTTGTTTTTGAACATGGTACAATCACAAATGCTTATATACACACACATGAACTCATCATTATGACCGCACGCATCGCACGCACACCTTACGAGCACCCCTAAAATATTGAGCCGGCACAACATCTTAATACTGACGAAGTCACCACGCGGATACATCGTAGCTAATGAGAACGTCTCCTCCCACTAAACAAACATCGTCAGAAGGTTTGAAATAAACCCAGAAAAATGCGATCACTAATCGTTTCTCCACTTTTTTTGGTTGGTGGGACCCATATTTTTTTTTCGTCCGTCATGGGACTAATGTTTTTCGTTCGTTGCAAATCCTCTCGCGCGAGATTCTTTTTTCTCCGGTGGAAAACCAAGATAAAATAAAAGTGCCCAGGTGGGAATCGAACCCGCAACGACTGTGTGCTACGCCTGCACTACTAACCAGTAGTACAAGCTAACTTTAGTGGAATATTTGTAGCGCGGCAGTTAAAGAAACAAACAGCAGTCGTAAAACATAAAAACAGTTAGCCAAAAGTTGTGCGTGAGTGGGACCAATCACGTGACCTCCCGTGAGTTAATAACGCCCCTAGCCACTGTAGTTCTTCAATTTTTTTTTTTTGCAAAAATTGCAGTGGAAGATTTGAACCTTTTTGAGTTTTCAAACTTTTTTGAAAAGAAGTGATTTTTTTGGAATACTAAACTATTTTTGGACAAAATTTGAAAAAATGATTCATTTCTAAAAAATGAACTAATTTTAAAAAATGCAAACATTTTTTTAAGATTCTGAACATTTGCTCAAAAAAAGAGAAAACCTTGGGTGAGTAAATTGAGATAGCTCGTACGTCTGTCTATTACCTCCATCCATCATTATTAAGCCAGGTGCAATGAGTACGGCCGTTATTTTTGGGTCAATCATGAAAAATGTTTGATTTAATCTCCCCAGGAGATCGTTAAAGAACACCAACCAACGCATGTGATGGGTTTTCTTTCCTCCAATTGGTGCATTGTATGCGAGCCCAATTATCCCATGTGGCAGCCAAAATATAATATTTACGTGGAAACTACTTCTTCACACGGTCACTGGCAACAGTTAGATGCATTTAATCTTCACGTGAGGTTGTCTCTTGGTCATAGAGTTTTGGCCCTCGAGGCCTTTAAATCCAAATGAGAGGGTTTGTTTACTTATCAAATTAAATAACCACTTCTTATTTTCTTACACTAAATTTCATCAGTTTATATACGTTTGCAAGTTGTATGAAAAATAATAAAGCGCTTGGGAATCGGTAGAGGGTGAGGAGTGGGTCCTGATTATCCCTGGAGAAACGAACACACAATTATTTTGTTACAGTTGAGTAGGAAGGATTTAACTCACATATCTCAAAAAGAAAAAAATTAACTCCCAATACTCTGAATGCTTTGTACGCGGGATTGTTGGTGAACATGAGATAGATGGTTTATTATGAGACTACGGGAGTATGATATAACTTAATATATAATTGCAATCCGACAGTGTTTAACTTGGCCGTGTTGTAAGTTCATCGGCTGCACATTCACAACCTAGATTTAGGGTTAATACAAATGATTATAGGTTCAAATATAGTGGGGAGTTCCCTTAGGGCAACTGAGTGTGTCAGTTAAACTACTTAATGAGTTGATATGTTTTGCTTGCGCATCCAATATTTCCTAAATTGAAGTACATATCAATTTTCATCCCGGTTGCAACGCACGGGCATATGTGCTAGTGCCATCTAAGACTTGAAACTTCGTGGGTTAGTTCCACCATAAAGATCCTAACCATCTGTGTTACGCTCAGTTTTGAATACCGCACGCTGCCGCCCCTTTCCTCGGTCATAAGTTAAGTCTTTTTTACCGCACGCTACTATGGTTCAGGGTGGGCACCTTTACGCCGAAAGTTGAATACCGAATTGAACCGAACTGAGTTGACCGACATTCCAGGTATGTTGTTCAGTTTGGTGTTTTGGTTGGTGGTTCTTTGATGCTCGGGTGTATTGTCTATTTTTGGCATGCATATACTGAACTGGCCAAATACACCAAAAATGGATCTTCCTTTTTGTAACTTCCCTACTTTGTTGGCACGTGTAGGCATGGCCCAACGCCTATGGACGATGTGCGTCCCCACCCCACCATCGATCCACTCCCTGACATGTGGGGCCACTATAGCAAAAACAGCCTCGATGCGCGAGAAGGCTGCATTTTTGGTGAACTTAGAATTTGTGGGGATGTCATTTCACCTTCTCCAGCTGCACTGGTAGTGTCGGAGACAGGGGTGCGAGCAGGGGTCAGACACCCCCCATAGCCTTGCCACCCCCCCCCCCCCCCCCCTATTAGGTTTCGTTAGTTTCTACACGTTTTTTCTCTTTTTTGAGAAATCTCGCCTCTTTATTGATTCAAAACAATGTTCATGGTACACGGTTTGGGTCATGTGGGTTTCCCAACCAAACATGTCTCCCGGGACCTAAGTTACAAGCAAACATGGCGAGATTATGAGCCTCAAAATTAAAGTTTCGACGCTCGTGAATAAAAGAGCAGGCTGTAAAACTAGTGCTATGTTCTATGATTTCATGTACGATCGCTGCATGGGAACCTCCTGTCCCGTTGTTTATATCATTGACCACCCCTGACAGTCAGAGGTGACCACAAAACTCTGGATGGAGAGGTCATCAGCAAGGGCTAAAGCTTCTCTGCACGCATACGTTTCTAGTATCAAGGGGTCGTTGATCCCATAAAACACCACCGCTGAAGAGCCCAGATAATTGCCAATGGAGTCCCGACATAGTGTTGCAACAGCACCTCCACATCTGTGCCTTGCAACTGCACCATCAACATTTAGCTTCATCACACCTTCCGTTGGGGGTAGCCAGATCCTGGGCTGTGCCACTGGTGCCTCGGAAGTGACCGGCCTTGCTGTATCCCCCGCTAGTTGTTCCAGTTCCCCAATAAACCTGTTAACAAATAAGATGGTCTGTTGCGGGCTTTGGAAAATTGCCTCATAGATTGCTTTAGGTCTCGCGTACCATACCGCCCATAGGGTCACAGCCATCTGTGTGAAACTTGCATGATCTAAGTTTTTGTACAGCTCAAATATCCAGATTTTTGCACTTGGTTCCATATTTTCTGCCATCTTTGCTACAAGGAGCTCATCAGATAGGGCCCAGATGCATCGGACGTTGTAAAAGACAAAAGGGCATGTCTCCATGAGTCAGCCATACTGCAGAGAGGGCGGGTGGACTGGTTCGACATATTACGATTATGCACCACGTCGATCATAGGCAAAGAATGATATGCCAATCTCCACAGGAATACCCTGAGTTTTGAAGGGACCGAGAGTTTCCATAGTGATGTCCAAGCTTTTTGCTCCCTGTCATTGCTTGAAGACCCGGCTCTGCCCTCGAGCCACTCTTCCCTCTGCAATTTGGTTTCCACGAGAAACTTGTACGCGGAGCTAACAGAGAACCTTCCTTTACTATCCGGGTACCAGGCCAAAAGTCTTCCATGTTTCTTGTGCACACTGGTATCTTCAGAATTGCATCAGCATCAAAACGGAGGAATACCGAACGAACTAAGCCCACATTCCATTCAGCAGCCGATGGTATGAGTAACTCCGAGACCCTTGTTGGAGGATCTGTGACAAGTGAGGTTATAGGCCTCGGAGTAGTCTCTTTCGGTATCCAGTTGTCAGCCCAAATATCTGTTGTCTGACCATTACCAATACGCCATATTAATCCTTGCTTGAGGACATCTCGTCCCTCGATAATTGCCTGCCAAATTTGTGAAGGGCGCGACCCCAGCTCAGCATCAAGGAGTGATTTGTCTGGAAAATATGAGGCTTTAAGAATCCTAGCGCTCAAAGACATCGGCTCCTGCAGGATCCTCCACGCTTGCCTTGCCAACAGCACCAGATTGAATAGCTCGAGATCTCTGAAGCCGAGCCCTCCTAAGAATTTAGGACGAGTCATGACATCCCATGAGACCCAAGATGGTTTCTGTCCCCCTGCCTACTGCCCCACCAAAACATTTTGATGATGGTCTTGATATGATCACATAGTCCCCTTGGCAGTTTAAAACAAACCATAGAAAAAACCGAAATTGCATGGGCTACTTATTTAATGAGCACCTCCTTGCCTCCTGCTGATAAGCACTTGCTTATCCAGCCTTTAACCTTATCCCAAACACGATCACTTAAATATTTAAACATGCCCTTCTTCGAGTGCCCCACATCAGTCAGCATTCCCAGGTACTTCTCACTCAAAGATTCATTAGGGACATGCAAGAAACCCTTGACAGCATCATGTACTATCTCTGGGGTTCCTTTGCTAAACAAGATAGAAGACTTCTCTCTATTAACTCTCTGGCCTGACGCCAAATAGTATCCAATAGGTTTGACACCACTTTTGCTCCATTTATACTCGCCCTAAAGAACAACAGTCTATCATCCCCGAATAAAAGGTGGTTCACCGGCAGAGACGATGGGGCCACCTTAATGCCGCCGAGCTGGGATGACTGATTCTGGGAATGTAATAGGCACGAAAAGCCCTCTGCTGCCAACAAGAAGAGATATGGAGAGATAGGATCTCCCTATCGAATACCTCGTGTGAGTTTGAACTCCTTTGATTTTACTCCATTAAACATGACTGAGAAAGATACTGAGCTCACCATATTCATGATAATAGTTATCCATGGTGTAGCAAAACCCAGCTTCTCCATGATGGACCTGAGATAAGTCCATTCAACTTTGTCATGCGCCTTCATCATATCCAGTTTCAGTGCACAAAAGGTGTTATTCTTTGACCTATTCCTTTTCATAAAATGAAGGCACTCATAAACTGATATAATGTTGTCCGTGATGAGTCTGCCAGGAACAAAAGCAGACTGTGCCACAGATATGATGTCAGGCAGAATCACCTTGAGACGGTTCCCTAGCACCTTGGAAGCAATCTTATAAAAGACATTACATAAGCTAATAGGGCGGAATTGTGACAGTAATGTAGGATTAGGTACCTTCGGGATCAGCACTAGCATGGTGTCATTCAAACACTCCGGGCTCTCCTCACCACGAACAATGCTCAATACCGCCTTGGTCATCGTCTCACCACAGATATCCCAGTGCCTCTGAAAGAAATGTGCAGGGAAACCATCGGGCCCTGTTGCCTTTGTGGGGAACATCTGAAAAAGTGCCCTTTTTACCTCCTTTTCATCGTAAGGAGCCAGCAGAATATCATCCATAGCCGGGGTAACCTTAACTGGGACATGTTGTAGCACCTTGTCTACCCCTTGCACCCCTTCAGTGTTGGGGAACGTAGTAATTTCAAAAAAATTCCTACGCACACGCAAGATCATGGTGATGCATAGCAACGAGAGGGGAGAGTGTGATCTACATACCCTTGTAGACTGACAGCGGAAGCGTTAGCACAACGCGGTTGATGTAGTCGTACGTCTTCACGGCCCGACCGATCAAGCACCGAAACTACGGCACCTCCGAGTTCTAGCACACGTTCAGCTCGATGACGATCCCCGGACTCCGATCCAGCAAAGTGTCGGGGAAGAGTTCCTTCAGCACGACGGCGTGGTGACGATCTTGATGTACTACTGTCGCAGGGCTTCACCTAAGCACCGCTCGGAACCTTTCCGATGTCCGAATATAGTCGTCCAATATATCGATCTTTACGTCTCAACCATTTCGAGACTCCTCGTCATGTCCCCGATCTCATCTGGGACTCCGAACTCCTTCGGTACATCAAAATTCATAAACTCATAATATAACTATCATCGAAACCTTAAGCGTGCGGACCCTACGGGTTCGAGAACAATGTAGACATGACCGAGACACGTCTCCGGTCAATAACCAATAACGGAACCTGGATGCTCATATTGGGTCCTACATATTCTACGAAGATCTTTATCGGTCAGACCGCATAACAACATACGTTGTTCCCTTTCTCATCGGTATGTTACTTGCCCGAGATTCGATCGTCGGTATCTTAATACCTATCTCGTTACCGGCAAGTCTCTTTACTCGTTCCGTAATACATCATCTCACAACTAACTCATTAGTTGTAATGCTTGCAAGGCTTATGTGATGTGCATTACCGAGAGGGCCCAGAGATACCTCTCCGACAATCGGAGTGACAAATCCTAATCTTGAAATACGCCAACCCAACATTCACCTTTGGAGACACCTGTAGAGCTCCTTTATAATCACCCAGTTACGTTGTGACGTTTGGTAGCACACAAAGTGTTCCTCCGACAAACGGGAGTTGCATAATCTCATAGTCATAGGAACATGTATAAGTCATGAAGAAAGCAATAGCAACATACTAAACGATCGGGTGCTAAGCTAATGGAATGGGTCATGTCAATCACATCATTCTTCCTAATGATGTGATTCCCGTTAATCAATAACAACTCTTTGTTCATGGTTAGGAAACATAACCATCTTTGATTAACGAGCTAGTCAAGTAGAGGCATACTAGTGACAACTCTGTTTGGTCTATGTATTCCACCACATGTATTATGTTTCCGGGTTAATACAATTTCTAGCAAATAATTAAACATTTATCATGATATAAGGAAAATAAATAATAACTTATTTTTGCCTCTAGGGCATATTTCCTTCAGTCTCCCACTTGCACTAGAGTCAATAATCTAGTTCACATCGCCATGTGATCTAACATCAATAGTTCACATCTTTATGTGGTTAACACCCATAGTTCACATCGATATGTGACCAACACCCAAAAGGGTTTACTAGTGTCAGTAATCTAGTTCACATTGCTATGTGATTAACACCCAAAGAGTACTAAGGTGTGATCATGTTTTGCCTGTGAGAGAAGTTTAGTCAACGTCTGCCATATTCAGATCCGTAAGTATTTTGCAATTTTCTATGTCTACAATGCTCTGCACGGAGCTACTTTAGCTAATTGCTCCCACTTTCAATATGTATCCAGATGAAGACTAAGAGTCATCCGGATCAGTGCCAAAACTTGTATCGACGTAACCCTTTTACGACGAACCTTTTGTCACCTCCATAATCGAGAAACATATCCTTATTCCACTAAGGATAATTTTGACCGCTGTCCAGTGATCTACTCCTAGATCACTATTGTACTCCCTTGCCAAAATTAGTGTAGGGTATACAATAGGTCTGGTACACAGCATGGCATACTTTATAGAACCTATGGCCAAGGCATAGGGAATGACTTTCATTCTCATTCTATTTTCTGCCGTGGTCGGGCTTTGAGTCTTACTCAATTTCACACCTTGTAACACAGGCAAGAATTCTTTCTTTGACTGTTCCATTTTGAACTACTTCAAAATCTTGTCAAGGTATGTACTCATTGAAAAAACTTATCAAGCGTCTTGATCTATCTCTATAGATCTTGATGCTCAATATGTAAGCAGCTTCACCGAGGTTTTCTTTGAAAAAATCCTTTCAAACACTCCTTTATGCTTTGCAGAATAATTCTACATTATTTCCGATCAACAATATGTCATTCACATATACTTATCAGAAATGATGTAGTGCTCCCACTCACTTTCTTGTAAATACAGGCTTCACCGCAAGTCTGTATAAAACTATATGCTTTGATCAACTTATCAAAGCGTATATTCCAACTCCGAGATGCTTGCACCAGTCCATAGATGGATCGCTGGAGCTTGCATATTTTGTTAGCACCTTTAGGATTGACAAAACCTTCTGGTTGCATCATATACAACTCTTCTTTAAATCCATTAAGGAATGTAGTTTTGTTTATCCATTTGCCAGATTTCATAAAAATGCGGCAATTGCTAACATGATTTGGATAGACTTAAGCATTGCTACGAGTGAGAAAATTTCATCGTAGTCAACACCTTGAACTTTTTCAAAAACCTTTTTCGACAAGTTTAGCTTTGTAGATAGTAACACTACTATCAGCGTCCGTCTTCCTCTTGAAGATCCATTTATTTTCTATGGCTCGCCGATCATCGGGCAAGTCAACCAAAGTCCAAACTTTGTTCTCATACATGGATCATATCTCAGATTTCATGGCCTCAAAACCATTTCGCGGAATCTGGGATCATCATCGCTTCCTCATAGTTCGCAAGTTCATCATGGTCTAGTAACATGACTTCCAGAACAAGGATTACCGTACCACTCTGGTGCGGATCTCACTCTGGTTTACCTACGAGATTCGGTAGTAACTTGATCTGAAGTTACATGATCATCATCATTAGCTTCCTCACTAATTGGTGTAGTAGTCACAAGAACAGATTTCTGTGATGAACTATTTTCCAATAAGGGAGAAGGTACAATTACCTTATCAAGTTTTCTACTTTCCTCCCACTCACTTCTTTCGAGAGAAACTCCTTCTCTAGAAAGGATCCATTCTCAGCAATGAATAACTTGCCTTCGGATCTGTGATAGAAGGTGTACCCAACATTTTCTTTTGGGTAACCTATGAAGATTTACTTCTCCGATTTGGGTTCGAGCTTATCATGTTGAAACTTTTTCACATAAGCATCGCAGTCCCAAACTTTAAGAAACGACATCTTAGGTTTCTTGCCAAACCATAGTTCATACGGTGTCATTTCAACGGATTTAGATGGTGCCCTATTTGACGTGAATGCAGTTGTCTCTGATGCATAACCCCAAAACGATAGTGGTAAATCGGTAAGAGACATCATAGATCGCACCATATCTAATAAAGTACGGTTATGACGTTCGGACACACCATTACATTGTGGTGTTTCCAGGTGGCGTGAGTAGTGAAACTATTTGACATTGTTTTTAACTGAAGGCCAAACTCGTAACTCAAATGCTCTTCTCTACGATCAGATCGTAGAAACTTTATTTTCTTGTTACGATGATTTTTCACTTCACTCTGAAATTCTTTGAACTTTTCAAATGTTTTAGACTTATGTTTCATCAAGTAAATATACTCATATCTGCTCAAATCATCTGTGAAGATCAGAAAATAATGATACCTGTCGCGAGCCTCAATATTCATCGGACCACATACATCAGTATGTATGATTTCCAACAAATCTGTTGCTCGCTCCATTGTTCCGAAGAACAGAGTCTTAGTCATCTTGCCCATGAGGCATGGTTCGCAAGCATCAACTGATTCATAATCAAGTGATTCCAAAAGCCCATCAGCATGGAGTTTCTTCATGCGCTTTACACCAATATGACCTAAACGGCAATGCCACAAATAAGTTGCACTATCATTATTAACTTTGCATCTTTTGGTTTCAATATTATGATTATGTGTATCACTACGATTGAGATCCAGCGAACTATTTTCATTGGGTGTGTAACCATATAAGGTTTTATTCATGTAAACAGAACAACAATTTATTCTCTTATTTAAATGAATAACCGTATTACAATAAATATGATCAAATCATATTCATGCTCAACGCAAACACCAAATAACACTTATTTAGGTTCAACACTAATCCCGAAATTATAGGGAGTGTGCGATGATGATCATATCAATCTTGGAACCACTTCCAACATACATCGTCACTTCACCCTTAACTAGTCTCTGTTTATTCTGCAACTTCCGTTTCGAGTTACTAATCTTAGCAACTGAACTAGTATCAAATACAGAGGGGTTGCTATAAACACTAGTAAAGTACACATCAATAACATGTATATCAAATATACTTATGTTCACTTTGCCATCCTTCTTATCCGCCAATCACTTGGGGTAGTTCCACTTCCAGTGACCAGTCCCTTTGCAGTAGAAGCACTTAGTCTCAGGCTTAGGACCAGACTTGGGCTTCTTCACTTGAGCAGCAACTCGCTTGCTGTTCTTCTTGAAGTTCCCCTTCTTCGCTCTGCCTTTTTCTTGAAACTAGTGGTCTTGTCTACCATCAACACTTGATGTTTTTCTCGATTTCTACCTTCATCAATTTCAGCATTACGAAGAGCTTGGGAATCGTTTCCGTTATCCCTTGCATATCATAGTTCATCACGAAGTTCTACTAACTTGGTGATGGTGACTAGAGAATTCTGTTAATCACTATTCTATCTGGAAGATTAACTCCCACTTGATTCAAGCAATTGTAGTACCCAGACAATCTGAGCACATGCTCACTAGTTGAGCGATTCTCCTCCATCTTTTAGCTATAGAACTTGTTGGAAACTTCATATCTCTCAACTCGGGTATTTGCTTGAAATATTAACTTCAACTCCTGGAACATCTCATATGTTCCATGACGTTCAAAACGTCTTTGATGTCCCGATTCTAAGCCGTTAAGCATGGTGCACTAAACTATCAAGTAGTCATCATATTGAGCTAGCCAAAACGTTCCTAACGTCTGCATGTACTCCTGCAATAGGTCTGTCACCTAGCGGTGCATCAAGGACATAATTCTTCTATGCAGCAATGAGGATAAACCTCAGATCACGGATCCAATCCGCATCATTGCTACTAACATTTTTCAACACAATTTTCTCTAGGAGCATATCAAGATAAACACATGAAAGCAACAACGCGAGCTATTGATCTACAACATAATTTGCAAAATACTACCAGGACTAAGTTCATGATAAATTTAAAGTTCAATTAATCATATTACTTAAGAACTACCACTTAGAAAGACATCCCTCTAATCTTCTAAGTGATCACGTGATCCAAATCAACTAAACCATGTCCGATCATCACGTGAGATGGAGTAGTTTCAATGGTGAACATCACTATGTTGATCATATCTACTATATGATTCACGCTCGACCATTCGGTCTCCGTGTTCCGAGGCCATATCTGTATATGCTTGGCTCGTCAAGTATAACCTGAGTATTCTGCGTGTGCAACTGTTTTGCACCCGTTGTATTTGAACATAGAGCCTATCACACCCGATCATCACGTGGTGTCTCAGCACGAAGAACTTTCGCAACGGTGCATACTCAGGGAGAACACTTCTTGATAATTAATGAGAGATCATCTTAAAATGCTACCGTCAATCAAAGCAAGCTAAGATGCATAAAAGATAAACATCACATGCAATCAATATAAGTGATATGATATGGCCATCATCATCTTGTGCTTGTGATCTCCATCTTCGAAGCACTGTCGTGATCACCATCGTCACCGGCGCGACACCTTGATCACCATCGTAGCATCGTTGTCGTCTCGCCAATTCTATGCTTCCACGACTATCGCTACCGTTTAGTGATAAAGTAAAGCATTACAGCGCAATTGCATTGCATACAATAAAGCGACAACCATATGGCTCCTGCCAGTTGCCGATAACTTGGTTACAAAACATGATCATCTCATACAATAAAATTCAGCATCATGTCTTGACCATATCACATCACAACATGCCCTGCAAAAACAAGTTAGACGTCCTCTACTTTGTTGTTGCAAGTTTTACGTGGCTGCTACGGGCTTAAACAAGAACCAGTCTTACCTACGCATCAAAACCACAACGATAGGTTGTCAAGTTGGTGCTGTTTTAACCTTCGCAAGGACCGGGCGTAGCCACACTCGGTTCAACTAAAGTTGGAGAAACTGTCACCCGCTAGCCACCTTTGTGCAAAGCACGTCGGGAGAACCGGTCTCGCGTAAGCGTACGCGTAATGTCGGTCCGGGCCGCTTCATCCAACAATACCGCCGAACCAAAGCATGACATGCTGGTAAGCAGTATGACTTATATCGCCCACAACTCACTTGTGTTCTACTCGTACATATAACATCAACACATAAAACCTAGGCTCGGATGCCACTGTTGGGGAACGTAGTAATTTCAAAAAAATTCCTACGCACACGCAAGATCATGGTGATGCATAGCAACGAGAGGGGAGAGTGTGATCTACGTACCCTTGTAGATCGACAGCGGAAGCGTTAGCACAACGCGGTTGATGTAGTCGTACGTCTTCACGGCCCGACCGATCAAGCACCGAAACTACGGCACCTCCGAGTTCTAGCACACGTT